>NC_052323.1:18032430-18234930 GCF_016432855.1 Salvelinus namaycush | reverse complement strand
TTTTGTCATTTATCATTATAACCATCATCATTATTATCATTAATCATTCATATTGTTGATCATAATGTATTTTTAACAAAGTCAATTAAACAGTAGATTACCTGGACAGTGTGAGATTCTCCTGCTGACAGTATCACTGCTGATGTTGTTTCTAACGGTACAGGTAAGATCTCCTGACAGGCCTTTCTTCAGAGTGGTGGTGTTTGTCTCATCACCAGGAGAGATCTCAGTGTCTCTCAGCGTCTGTCCATCCAGAGTCCAGCTGTACTGGGGACCATCCCCCTCAGAGGAGCAGGACACCCTCATCTCTCCATGGGACAGACACTCAGAGGACAGCTGAGGAGAGGACACTGGAGCTGTGGGGGAAGAAGGATATGTAACTGTAGTAAGAGGGCAAAACACATTAGAACACAACACCAGCCATTCTTCTTGAAAGCCACAGAAACTACTGTAGTCAACAGGAGCAGCAGATTCATGACACATAATGACTGCATTTCAAATAACCAACAGATGATTTCATGTTGATGGATGTGGTTATGACTCTATGTACCAACTACAGTAGACTATGAAAATAAAAGTGACTCCATGGTTACACATAAAATGCATTTCTCATAATTTGTATTATTAGGTAGTCACATATTTGTAGTTTAGCCAGAGCAATATGTAGAGCTTGTCAAAGTTATCATATGTAATAATTATTTGGCAAGTTATTATTTGGCAAGTTAGTTATTTACCTTTGATGAACAGTTGTAGTCCTCTGGTCCCTAGTGCTATCCCTACTGAATTAAATGTTTCTAGCAGGTATTCACCAGAATCTGTACTTCTTGTGTTATTTAACCTAAATATCCCATTGTTTATAAAGAAGTGTACTCTGTCTTTAATGGGGGTGTCTTTTATTACCCATTTGTCCTTCTTCATTCTGAGTATCTCTGTTTTATCACCAGTTGAGCCTTTATAAAATGAGAGTTCATCATATCTCGTGGCATTAGTCACCAGCTGGAGATAGACAGTTCCTCCCAGAGCTCCATAACACTGAGATCCATTTTCTCTAGCATCACAGGAAGTCTCCAAGCCTGAAGATCAAGAAGAAAAGACACTGTAGTGACTATCACTGTTCTAACCCAGGTCAAGTCATGTATCATTTCACAGATGATGATACAAACGGCTAACAGTATAACCAAACCAACAGCATCAACGTGATAGGGATCATTGAGTCAGTGATCATTATTATGGGACAATGAGTAAAGAGACAACTGTCTTCCACAGTGTTCTGAATATTGTCTATCATCATCCATAATTTCTGCTACGTGATCTACAAGACTCCTGATACTATATTCTGCATAAAAGAAGAGGGAAACCAACACATATCAAGATGTTTCTTACCATGAGACACTCCTGCTGAGATCACCAACAGTCCTAAAACAGCCTCCATGTCTCTTTACAATGCAGGGTCTCAGTTTATCAAATGAACCTTTGGTACTTCAACAAAGTCCTCTATTTTCTATTCAGAGCTGAATTTCCATAATCTGGCAACGTTTTACGGCACAAACAAAACCAATGCAAGGATAGTATGAGAGAGAGCTGTTCCTGCCACTCAGAATAATTCAAACAGTTTGTGACAAGCAAAAGAAGAAGTGTCATTTTGACCCTAATCATCGGTTCTGACAGAGGAAAGAGGAAGAGCCACGTCACAGTTTCACTTCTTCATTATATAAACAGCCAGGTTGGCTTCATGTCTCCTGTGTGATGGATTTAGACAGGATGTCAAAAATGTGAAACTTTATGCCACTTTTGAGTGTGAATTAGAGATGTTGGCGCTTGAGAAAATAACTCATTGGTTCTGTCAGGGCAGTGGTCAGCTCTCACACACTGCTGTCCAACACTGACATGAAGACATTACCTTCTTCACAATTAGTGAATTAGTTCACTCCATACATGAAGAAGTGAGAGAGAGAGATAGAAAGACAGGAATTTGAGAAGAGGAGAGGTGAGAGAAATAAGAAGTGAAACAGAGAGGACCAGCAGATCAAAGTCCAATGTTTCCCTAATGGTGGTTTGTGACTCTCTGGTGTCTTCGGGCCGGCTACAACTGATTCCTTTTGGGTTCCAGCTGTTGGCTAGACACAATAACATGTTGTAGATGGAAATGGTCAGTATGGGTGTATGTTGAGACTTGAAAAGGTAAAAAACATGTTCAATCTATAACAGAAGGACTCACTACGGCCGGTGTATACTGTTTAGTTGTTGGGTTGCTCATGTACATTTCATGTACTTCACCGTAGGGATGGTATTGGCCAGGTAATGAGCTGTGCCTGGTTTCGTCCAGGCCAAAGAGTTCAATGTTGGTTTCACCAGACAAGATAATCTTGTGTCTCATGGTCTGAGAGTACTTCCACTGCACAAGTGGAATTGCTTTTTTTTACCTTAATGACAGTAACATATAGTATTGTATGCTGCTGTAATTATCCAGATACACACAATTTATGTTGTTCTAATGTACATGACCTACATAGAATAACGACACAGGGCGAGACCCAGATGCAGACACAGGGGGCAGATGGTTAGAGTCTTTGATATGCATTAAAGTACAAGGGGCAGGCAATAGGCAGGTCGAGGACATGCAGAAGTTAATTAACCAGGTCAGAGTCCGAAAGGTACAGGGCGGCAGGCAGGCTCGAGGTCAGGGCAGACTGAATGGTCAGGCAGGTGGGATCAGTGTCAGGGCAGGCAGAACATGTCAGAACCAGTTGGGCTAGAAACAGAGACTAGGAAAAACACACTGGTAGGCTTGACAAGACAAGACGAACTGGCAACTGACACAGGTATAAATGCAGTGGGGATAATGGGGAAGATGGGCAACACCTGGAGGCGATGGAGACAAGCACAAAGACAGGTGAAACAGATCAGGGTGTGACACATAGACAAATATATATGCATCACAGAATGAGGAAAACTGTAGCCTCTTACTCGGGGCCGCTAGGGCCGTTATGGGCGGGCCTTAGGGGGCCTGGCCCTGACCACGGTACCTCCTTTCCCGTCCAAATAAAATATTTTAATATGAATAATTTATTGGACCGAGACGGCCGCCGAAAGAAAGATGCATCAATCCCAGATAAAGACAGAGGGGTGATAGTAGTTTCAGCCACTTGCGAATTGAAGGATAGTTGGCGGGTGCAGAGCGCACTGTTCAGATGATGGAATTATTTTGGACGAACATGCAAAGGTAACCTATGTTTTTGTCACGTCCCGACCATAGAGAGCCCTTATTTTCAATGGTGGAGTAGGTCAGGGCGTGACTGGGTTGTTAGTCGAGGATATTATTTCTATGTGGGGTTCTAGTTTTGTTTTTTCTTTGTTGGTGATTTGTACGATTCCCAATTAGAGGCAGCTGGTAATCGTTGTCTCTAATTGGGGATCATGTTTAGGTAGCATTTTTCCCACCTGTGTTTGTGGGATATTGTTTATGAGTTAGTGCACGTAGCACTGCTGTAGTCACGGTTCGTTGTGCTATTGTTTGTTTTGCTAAGTTTCACTTTTAATAAATTATGTGGAACTCAACATCCGCTGCAACTTGGTCCGTCTCTACAAACGAACGTGACAGTTTTGAAGAGATATATTTGGCAATCAGATGAATACATCAAGACTGGTTGTGTTCATGCCACACTCAAAGGTAATACATTTTTACATTTAATTAAACAGTGCATTCAGAAATTATTCAGACCCATTGACTTTTTCCACATTTTGTTACGTTACAGCCTTAATCTAAAATGGATTAAAAAAGAATAATACTCTTCAATCTACACAATATTCCACAATGTGACGACCCTCCCACTCTGTCTGCCGTGTTCTTTCTCTTTGCTCTTGTTTACCTTATTAGGATGTCGGCGGGCGGAGAAGGGAGGGTTGTCAGCGACATGGGATACACCTGGGCCCGGTTGTGTCCCAGGATAAATACACCACTTCCCCATTCATTGAGGAGACTCTCTCCATGCAGACACACTGATAGATTTTGGTTGTGGCATTTTTGTTTGTTTGGGCACATTTCAACACCCCTCATTATCACATTTATACATGCAAACATTCACTTACACTACTGATTACTGAGTACACACACCATTGTTAATTGTATTTAGTTTACTTCAGTTAATTTACTCCTTTTTTGTTACAAACCTTGAGCCGGTTTGTGACAACAATGACAAAGTAAAAACAGTTTTTTTGAAATTTTAGCAAATATATTTAAAATAAGAAACTGACATCACATTTACATAGGTATTCATATCCTTTACTCAGTATTTTGTTGAAGGACCATTGGCAGCGATTACAGCTTTGAGTCTTCTTGGGTATGATGATACAAGCTTTGCACACCTGATTTGGGGAGTTTCTCCCATTCTTCTCTGCAGATCCTCTCAAGCTCTGTCAAGTTGGATAGGGAACGTTGCTGCACAGCTATTTTTAGGCCTTTCCAGAGATATTCGATTGGGTTGAAGTCCGGGCTCTGGCTGGGCCACACGGAAAATCAAACTTTGCTCCGTTCATCCTTCCCTCGATCCTGACTAGTCTCCCCAGTCCCTGCTGCTGAAAAACATCCCCACAGCATGATACTGCCACCACCATGCTTCACCGTAGGGATGGTGCCAGCTTTCCTCCAGACGTTACGAAGAGTTCAATCTTGTTTCTCATGGTCTGAGAGTCCTTTACGTGCCTTTTGGCAAACTCCATGTGGGCAATCATGTGCCTTTTACTGAGGAGTGACTTCCTTCTGGAAACTCTACCATAAAGGCCTGATTGGTGGAGTGCTGCAGAGATGGTTGTCCTTCTGGAAGGTTCTCCCATCTCTACAGAGGAACTCTGGAGCTCTGTCAGAGTGATTATTTGGTCCTTGGTCACCTCCCTGACCAAGGCCCTACTCCCCCGATTTCTCAGTTTGGCTGGGCGGCCAGCTCTAGGAAGAGTATTGGGGGTTCAAAACTTCTTCTATTTGAGAAGGATGGAGGCCACTGTGTTCTTGGGGACATTCAATGCTGCAGACATTTTTTGGTACCCTTCCCCAGATCTGTGTCTCGACATAATCTTGTCTCGGAGCTCTACGGACAATTTTTTTGACCTCATGGCTTGTTTTTTTCTCTGACATGCACTGTCAACTGTTTGGACCTTATATAGACTGGTGTGTGCCTTTCCAAATCATGTCCAATCAAATGAATTTACCACAGGTGAACTATAATCAAGGTGTAGAAATATCTCAAGGATGATCAATGGAAACAGGATGCACCTGAGCTCAATTTCGAGTCTCATAGCAGAGTTTGAATATTTATGTAAATAAGGTATTTGTTTTTTTTAAATAAAATTTGCTAAAAACCTGTTTTCTCTTTGTCATTATGGGTTATTGTGTGTAGATTGATGAGGATAAAAAATAATTTTATCCATTTTAGAATAAGGCTATAACATAACATAACTTCTTATGGCTGCAGGGGGCGTTACTGAGTAGCCAGCTAAATCGTGCCCATTTCAAACGGCCTCGTACTCAATTCTTGCTCGTACAATATGCATATTATTATTATTATTGGATAGAAAACACTCTAGTTTCTATAGCCGTTGGAATTTTGTCTCTGAGTGAAACAGAACTCCTTCTACAGCACTTTTCCTGACAGGGAGTCAGATTTCAGAAATCTTGGCCCCTGATCTGGGGTCGGTTTTAAGGTCCCTGTAAATGCTATGAGGATACAAACACTGCTTACGTCTTCCCCTGGATGTCAGTACGTGGTGACGCTTTGAATGGAGTCGATTGCGCAATCAGGGCCTGTATAAAACACCAAATACCGGAAGTAGCTTTTTTTTGCTGCCTGCGCCTGACGCACGAAGGACGTCGGACTCGCCTCCTTCCAACCTGTTGTTTAGCCAGTAATATTTCTCCGGTCATGTTTTTACTCGTTATAGGTGTTAAAAACATCATAAGGTAGTTAATTTGAACCGTTTTATAGCAATTTATATCCGTTTAGGGCGATTTTATGGCATTTCTGTGTAATTTTCGAGTGCATGGTGAACGTTAGTGACCATTTCGACCGGACAAGAGGAGATCTTTCGACCAAAAGACGATTAGACCGGAGAAAGGATTCATTGCCCAAGATTCTGATGGAAGAACAGCTCATAGTAAGAACAATTTATGATGATAAATCGTGTTTCTGTCGAAAAATGTTAAACGCTTATGCCGCCATTTTGTTTGGTATAGCTTCGCTTGGCGCAACCTGTATTGAAAAGTAAGGATAATTTAAAAAATGTAATTCAGCGATTGTATTAAGAATTAAATTGTCTATCAATCGCTGTCCACCCTGTATTTTTTAGTCAAGTTTATGAGTATTTATGTATAAGACTAGATCACTGTCTAATATGGCGCACAACATTTTCTGACCAGCAGGGCTACTTTTCTCATTGTCTAACCATGATTTTGGTGGCTAAATATGCACATTTTCGAACAAACTCTATATGTATGTTGTAATATGATGTTACAGGAGTGTCATCTGAAGAATTCTGAGAAGGTTAGTGAAAAAATTAATACATTTTGGTGGTGATAATGCTATCGCTCTTTTTGCCGTGAATCAATGCTGGGGTAATGTTTGCACATGTGCTATGGTAATATAACGATTTATTGTGTTTTCGCTGTAAGACACTTAGAAAATCTGAAATATTGTCTGGATTCACAGGATCTGTGTCTTTCAATTAGTGTACGCTGTGTATTTTTAAGAAATGTTTTATGATGAGTAAATTGGTAATACACGTTGCTCTCTGTAGTAATTCTAGTCGCTTTGGTGAGATTTGTGATGGTGGCTGCAATGGCAAACTATGATTTATACCTGAAATATGCACATTTTTCTAAAAAAACCTATGCTATACAATAAATATGTTATCAGACTGTCATCTGATGAGGTTTTTTCTTGGTTAGTGGCTATCAATATCTTTATTTGGTCGAATTGGTGATAGCTACTGGTGTTGAGAAAAAATGGTGGACTAAGAAAAATGGTGTCTTTTGCTAACGTGGTTAGCTAATAGATTTACATATTTTGTCTTCCCTGTAAAACATTTTAAAAATCGGACATGTTGGCTTGATTCACAAGATGTGTACCTTTCATATGCTGTATTGGACTTGTTAATGTGAAAAAGTTAAATATTTTAAAAAAATAGATTTTGAATTTCGCGCCCTGCACTTTGAGCTGGATGTTGTCATAAGTGTACCGATGTCGGGACAGCCCGCCTAACAGGATAATGTAGAGAAAAGAAAGGGTTCTGAATTATTCCGAATGAACTGCATATGAAGTGTATTAATTACTCTACTAGAATATTGCAGTCAAAATTACTGCACATTAGCTTGAAGTGGGTTCCTCGAGGCCCAGCATTTATAGTATTTAAAAAAAAAATGTGCAAGGAAGTGCACATATAAGAGATTACCATTAGACAGTTCTTCTGACATCAGAAGTCCAAACATCACAATCAGTGGATTCACTATTGAAGTTCCAAATAATGATTTAAAACTAAATCAAACTGCCACATCGTGTGACTAGAAGGTTTTAGCAAAACACGCAATAGATTGTGTCACTTCAGGGAGGGGAAAGGAAGTGTTTGAACACATTTCTTGATCTCACTTCTTCATTTCACAGACCAGTGCATGAAAATGTTGTATACGACAAGGTATTAAATAAGATACAACACACAGACAAACGTGAACAAGACATCTTGAGACTAGATTCACACATTCGCTGAAAGAGAAAATGTGATACAGAAGAAATTGTCACACTAAATTTAGTCTGCGAGAACTTGATGCCTCAAAATGAGAGAGACAGAAAGAGAGAGATGCTAAGTTCCCAAAAAGCTACTTTTAACATTTCATTGCTTTGAAGGAAAAAAAATTGCTGAGTAAGAGCAAGACGTACCAAATCACCCCATTGCATGATCAAAAGTATGTGGACACCTGCTCGTCCAACATCTCATTCCAAAATCATGGGCTTTGCTGCTATAACAACCTACACTCTTCTGGAAAGGCTTTCCACTATATGTTGGAACATTGCTGCGGGGACTTGCTTCCCTTCAGCCACAAGAGCATTGGTGAGGTCGGGCACTGATGTTAGGAGATTAGGCCTGTCTCCCAGTCAGTGTTCCAATTAATCCCAAAGGTGTTTGATGGAGTTGAGGTCAGGGCTCTGTGCAGGCCAGTCTTCCACACCAATCTCGACAAATAATTTCTGTATGGACCTCGCTTTGTGGACGGGGCCATTGTCATGCTGAAACAGACACAGTTTTTTACCGTATACAGTAGGTCACCGTAGTTAGGTGACCAATATGAACCTACAAGGATATTTATCTTGTCGTGACATGGCCGGATGTAAACACTACATTTTAATAACTGTTCTTATGAACTATTGTGAGCTATCTAAAACTTACAGATACATATGGAAACTGCTGTGCTGTTGGCATGGTTGCCTTCCTGTTTTGGTCTTCCATGGTGATCACCCAGTCTGATGTTGATGTAACATTGGGTAAGGTGCATGGCACACATTTGAGGACTGTAAATCAAAACAAACAGAAATCAAATAGTAACTGAGATGTGAAAAGTTTATAGATGTTGTTTGATTTGAAAAGTTAATAGACAGTGGGTAGAGACAGTCATTTGATGGGGACTAAATACGGAGATTATTTATTTTTGTTTTTTTTAAAAAGTTTTACTAAGAGTATATAGTAAACAAAAGGTTTACAGACAGACAGACGACAATTATAAACTTATCAAACAAAATACCTTCAGATGACAGGTTTTCTTCATGTATGATCCCAGACGACTGTCAGCAGAATTAGGACTTCAGCAAGTTGGGGGGAAAAAACACATTTTACCCTGGTCCTGGGGGACAGAAGAGAGATAGTATAACACTTAAATAAAGTAACCAGCAAAACATAATTACACATCCTAATAAATTATTTGACATCTGTCTCCCTTTCTTTCTCAGAGTCAGCATAGAGTCTACATAAAGGGCCGTAAAATCCTTCATTACTATTAATAATAATGATCATTATCTGATTGGCGTTAGTAGTAGTGCTGTTAGTCAAGCCCTTGGTATGATTGCTGGATCTGGAGGTCATTAGGGTGTTCATGGATGCCAAGAGAATATTTGACCATTAATACAATAATTTCTCTTTGGTCTCTCTCTGTGATTTCATAATTTTTCGTCAACTCGCAAGTGGCTGAACCTCACCGGAGAAATCATCAGACCGAGGGAAATAGCACCCCTCTGTCTCATTATGTCGAGACTATGTATCTGATGCTGACTGGAACAAAAGAGTATGAGATGTTGCCTCCATAGCATTTGATTGATTCCAGCAAGCATTTGGCCTCCCTTGATAAAAACAATATTAAAATAATTAGCCAATCAGCATTGAGCTGAGCTGAGTTGTGGGTTGTCCTAGTGCAGCAAAATGCCCCCCCAAGGGAGGCCAGTTTGGATATGGCTTCAGACCAATCAAATCACTTCCTAAGCAAAACATAATTTTCAGAAAAAGGTGTCTGTTTCTCGTCTGCTTGGTCCTGCAGTAGCTAGCTTGCTAAATCAGCCCTTTCCTAAGCCATGGATGGAGAGGGGGATTTGGACTTATAGTTTTGACTTAATTCTCTGTACAGGCCAATGATTTTGAAGGTGATTCTGATCTAAACATGAATTAATATGTTATGCCATTGGCCTGTGATGATTAAAGATTAATATGTAGCCTAGATGTAGCTTAGTAGGCTCACGTTACCTAGCTAGCTAACCTAGCTAGCTAACTTTGGTTCATTGTTGCCCATGCGAGGAAGTTAGGTTAGCAAGCATTTTAGCTAGGTAGCCTTTGACAACTAAAACTAAAGGTGTACTGTATGACAGAGCCATAAACTGTTTTGCCAACATGAAAAAGAGGAGGATGGCATTGGAATTCAACTAGTCTAAATGTAGTGAGTAAAAAAAATGTTTTTACTTGCGCACACGCACGCGCGCACACACACAGAGAAATCAGGTCCATGGACAGCCACCCCGTCCTGTACTCCCTGTTCACTCATGACGGCATGGCCAGGCACGACTCCAACATCATCATCATGTTTGCCGATGACGAAACAGTGGTAGGCCTGATCACCAACAACGATGAGACAGCCTATAGGGAGGAGGTCACAGACATGGTTGTGTGGTGCCAGGACAACAACCTCTCCCTCAACGTGATCAAGACAAAGGAGATGATTGTGTACTACAGGAAAAGGAGGACCGAGCACACCCCCATTCTCTTTATTATTATAATATGTTTTTTTAGCTCTTTTTCTCCCCAATTTCGTGGTATCCAATTGGTAGTTACAGTCTTGTCTCATCGCTGCAACTCCCGTACGGGCTCAGGAGAGGCGAAGGTCAAGACATAACCCAACCAAGCCGCACTGCTTCTTAATGCCCACTTCACCTGGAAGCACGGTGCACCAATGTGTCGGAGGAAACACCGTACACCTGGCGACCGTGTCAGCGTGCACTGCGCCCGGCCCGCCACAGGAGTCTCTAGTGCGTGATGGGACAAGGACATCCTTGCCAGCCAAACCCTCCCCTAAACCAGAAGACGCTGAGCCAAATGTATGCCTCCCCATGGGTCTCCCGGTCGTGCCTGGCTGCGACAGAGCCTGGACACAAACCCAGAATCTCTAGTGGCACAGCTAGCACTGCGATGCAGTGCCTTAGAACACTGCGCCACTCGGAAGGCCGCACACCCCCATTCTCATCGAAGGGGCTGTAGTGGAACAGGTTGAGAGCTTCAAGTTCCTTGGAGTCCACATTACCAACAAACTATCATGGTCCAAACACACCAAGATAGTTGTGAAGAGGGCACGACAAAACCTAGATATGGCATGGGTCCTCAGATCCTCAAAAGATTCTACAGCTGCACCATCGAGAGCATCCTGACTTTGCATCACTGCCTGGTATGGCAACTGTTCGGCCACCGACCGCAAGGCACTACAGAGGGTAGTGCGTACGGCCCAGTACATCACTGGGGCCAATCTTCCTGCCATCCAGGACCTCTATATCAGGCGGTGTCAAAGGAAGGCCCTAAAAACTGTCAAAGACACCAGCCATCCTAGTCATAGACTGTTCACTCTGCTACCGCACGGTACCAGAGCGCCAAGTCGAGGTCCAAAAGGCTTCTTAACAGCTTCTACCCCCAAGTCATAAGACTCCTGAACAGCGAATGAAAGAGATACCCAGACCCCTCTTTTACACTGCTGCTACTCTCTGTTTATAATCTGTGCATAGTCACTGTAATTCTACCTACATGTACATATTACCTCAATTACCTCGACTAACCGGTGCCCCCGCACATTGACTCTGTACCGATACCCCCTGTATACTGCTGCTGTTTAATGATTTGTTACTTTTATTTTTTATTGATCTACTTTTTACTTAACACATATTTCTTTCTCTTAACTTCTTAAACGATTGTTGGTTAAGGGCTTGTAAGTAAGCATTTCACTGTAAGGTCTACTACGTCTGTTGTATTCAGCATTTCACTGTAAGGTCTACTATGCCTGTTGTATTCAGCATTTCACTGTAAGGTCTACTACACCTGTTGTATTTGGCTCATGTAACAAATACAATTTGACTTGATTTGATAATTTGCAACATTGATTGGACTAAATTGTTTGTGGTATCTTTAAGTTTGTTTTCAGTGTATTAAACTTAGCATATATAGCCTTGTTGATTTGATGTAGTGTTGACTATCATTAAATGTGAAGACTGTTATACTATCAAATCAATTCTCTATGTGTAAATATTCCTTACGCGATTAAACTAATCATGTAACTTTAATTAACTATGAAGTCGGGGCAACACGGGAAAATGTTTATAGAGTCTCTATTCCCCTAATTAACTCTTCAGATATTTTCATATCTTATCGATTATAGTCTTCTACTAATGTATTATTACCTCATCAATCTCATTCCTGAATGTTGCAAACCCTTGGATATCTGCACGAACCCTTGCATCATAAATCATGAATCAGCAATTCACAAATTGGCTTAATTATTTATTTACTAACTAACTAATCAATCACAGAATTGCATAAACACACACACAATAGTTATGCATTGGTTAATGACATGATACACTGAAAAGTCTCTAGTGGGCTAAGCCGATATGACAGCTTGGTAGACAAAGGAAAGCGGTGGGGCCAGCTCAAGAGCGGGAAACTCAGAGGGGACCACCGTACATACACTACACTCATGGAAATGCTTATACTTTTAACATGAACAACCGCTCATTCGAAAAGAAATTGCAATTTACATATTTACGAGTGTATGCTTTTGTTGTCCCTCTCTGTGATCGCCATTCCGTCTGCTGGATAGATTGTTGACAGAAAGTCTCTGGTTGCGTCCACCAGAGATCAAAGTCTTCCGTACTTTTATAATGGATACGTCAGAGTACTATTCATACATGTTCTTAGATCGGTTGTGTTTACCAGACTAAAGTACTTAAACAGCTGCAACCTGATTAATTCTTCTTTCTTTTGTAGATTTCTTAGCATTTTCAACTTGGGAATGATCTCCACGTTCTCTGGTCTTGTCCTTTGGTAGAGTTACCAACCATTTCAACATGTAGCGACAGCTTCCAGGTTTTCTGGTCTTGTCCTGTGGTTGTAATTGTAGTTTGAACCACTTCACACACCAGCATCACCCGGCATGTTTTGGTCTAATGTAAATTTTGTTGGAAGTGGGTTTTATGCTGAAGTAGAAAAGGGGGCGTTCCATGATGCCGTGTAATGTCTGTGCTCACGGGGGCGTGTGCACTGACTTGGTTCAGACTTCATATGAAAATAGAAGGCTAACATCACATTACATCTTCTCACAATTGAGAAGTGTAACAACCAAATACACAGTAATGTGTATTTCCTGTCCTTCATGAGATCAACAAATGAAACAAACTTGACATGCCTGTTCCTTAAGTGTCCACGGACCACTCCAACTGGTTGGAATAGAGAAATATTGTTACATTATTCAACCTTTTGACGTTACCGTACTGCAAACTATTTCTCTGTGGTACCAAAGGGATTCTCAACCTTCATTTTGTCAGAGTTGGGTAAAGAGTTTTAGATATTTATGACTGTCATAAACCTGGGGTGGGAGAGAGAAAGAGAGAGAGGGCTATGATCCTCACCCCAAAAGGGCACATCGTGACAATGTTTAAATGTTTAAATTGAAATGGTGCTTGAATAGCGGAGGCAGTGCTCCTGTTATCTTTGTGTTGACTTGCGGTAACTCTGTGGTTCTAAATATGTAGTTGTTTAGTAAACTGATGAAAAAATTTACTTTGTTGAAAAAATGTATTTGCTTGACCATGTTGCAGGTCATATAACTGTTTGTTACATGTATTATTTGCTTTGTAGACTTGACTGGACAGATATTGCTCTCCGGTTTTGTGATGAAACAAACATATGTGTAGTTTAATCAAGAAACCGATGGTCATTCTGACAGCTCTAGAGTTCCTCTGTGGAGACCTTTATGGTACAGTTGCCAGACGGAAGCCACTCTTCAGTAAAAGGCACATGACAGCCTGCTTGGAGTTTGCCAAAAGGCACCTAAAGACTCGCAGACCATTCTCTGGTCTGATGAAACCAATAATAAACTCTTTGGCCAGAAGGCCAAGCGTCACGTCTGGAGGAAACATGGCACCATCCCTATCATGAAGAACTGTGGTGGCAGCATCATGCTGTGGGTATGTTTTTCAGAGGCAGGGACTAGAAGACTGGTCCGGATCGAGAGAAAGATTAACGGAGCAAAGTACAGAGAGATCCTTGATGAAAACCTACCCCGGAGCGCTCAGGACCTCAGAATGGGACAAACGTTCACCTTCCAACAAGACAACAACCCTAAGCACACAGCCAAGGACTTGAACCCGATCCAACATCTCTGGAGAGACCTGAAAATAGCTGTGCAGCAACACTCGCCATCCAACCGGACAGAGCTTGAGAGCATCTGCAGAGAAGAATGGGAGAAACTCCCCAAATATAGGTGTGCCATGCTTGTAGCATCATACCCAAGAGGACTCGAGGCTGCAATCGCTGCCAAAGGTGCTTCAAGTACTGAGTAAGGAGTCTGAATACATATGGAAATGTGATATGAATAAATTATCAAAAATTTCTAAAAACCTTTTTTTGCTTTGAGAATTTTGGGGTATTGTGTGTAGATTGATGACGAAAAACTATTTAGTCCATTTTAGAAGAAGGCTGTGACGTAACAAAATGTGGAAAAAGTCAAGGGGTCTGAATGCTTTCCGAAGGCACTGTATGTAAGGTAATTTAGATTTTTTTAGACAGGCATACCTAGTTAAACTAGTTATAACCATAGGCGAGTACATAAAGTGCTCTATCTCTGCAGGTGATGATCCACAATATTTCTCTGAGGTCAATATAATCCAAGTCAGTAGTATGAGGGTTAAAGACGCTTCACACAACAAGACACTCCTGCTAAGATCACCAACAGTCCAAACACAGCCTCCATGTCTCTTCACAACGCAGGGTCTCAATTCACCAAATGAACCTATGGAACTTAAATAAATCCCCCTAAAGTCCATTGACACTCCAAAGCGTCAAACGTGACATAATTTTGAATCTTGAATAGCCCCCCATGTTTATACTAGAGACTTACCGTTTCTTGTAGAGGCTACAGCTCAATCCCCTCTTGCCGCTGTTAATTTAAAAAAAGATATACAATATGTGTGGGCATGGGCAGACATTTCAATTGGAGAATGCATTTTATTAATATTCTATAATGATATTCAATCTGTCGGTAAAACATTTACAAATTGTGACATCATTTACATTTTTATTTCTCTCTGGCAGCTAAGACATTAGCACTAGACCATGAGCAGGAGGAATGAACAAGTGAGAGGGAGAAATAGAAAAAACGGTATTTGAGAGGAGGAGAGGTGAGAGAAATAAGAAGTGAAACAGAGAGGACCAGCAGATCAAAGTCCATTGTTTCCCTAATAGTGGTTTGTGACCCTCTGGTGTCTTCAACCGGCTACAACTGATTCCTTTTGGGTTGAAGCTGTTAGCTAGACACAGTAACATGATTCATAATGGACTGGATTTATATAACTCTTTGTGGGGCTAAAACCTTGTTGAATTGGGTTTCTAATTGGATGCAAAATAAGATGTGCTTTAGAAAACAGACCCATTCTGCCATTGACAATAATAGTGAGGATTGTGCTTAACAGAATTGACACCACAGGGACATCTTCTCAATTACAAACTTCTGCGGTGAATGACAACTGTGACTACTGTTACTACTGTTACCACTATTACCACTGTTACCACCGTTACTACTGTTACCACCGCTACCACTGCTACCACCGGTACCACCGTTACTACTGTTACCACTGTGACCACTGTTACCACCAATACTACTGTTACTATTTTTACCACTGTTACCACGTTTACTACTGTTACCACTATTACCACTGTTACTACTGTTACTACTGTTACCGCTGTTACTACTGTTACCATTGTTACCACCAATACTACTGTCACCACTGTTACCACTGTTACCACCGTTACTACTGGTACCACTGTTACTACTGTTACTACTGTTACCACTGTTGCAACTGTTACTACTGTTACCACTGTTGCAACTGTTACTACTGTTACCACCGTTACTACTGGTACCACTGTTACTACTGTTACCACTGTTACCACTGTTACCACCGTTACTACTGGTACCACTGTTACTACTGTTACTACTGTTACCACTGTTGCAACTGTTACTACTGTTACCACTGTTGCAACTGTTACTACTGTTACCACTGTTAAAACGGTTACCACTGTTACTAATGATACCACTGTTACCACTGTTACTACTGTCACCACTATTGCGACTGTTACTACTGTTATACTGTTAAAACTGTTACCACTTTTACTACTGTTACCACTGTTACTACTGTTACCAATGTTACCACTGTTACTACTGTTACCAATGTTACCACTGTTACTACTGTTACTACTGTTACCACTGTTACTACTGTTACCACTGTTAAAACTGTTACCACTGTTACCACTGTTACCAATGTTACTACTGTTACCACTGTTACTACTGTTACCACTGTTACTACTGTTACCACTGTTAAAACTGTTACCACTGTTACCAATGTTACTACTGTTACTACTGTTACCACTATTACTACTGTTACCACTGTTAAAACTGTTACCACTATTACCACTGTTACCACCGTTACTACAGTTACCACCGTTACCACTGTTACCTATGTTACTACAGTTACCACCGCTACCACTGCTACCACCGGTACCACCGTTACTACTGTTACCACTGTGACCACTGTTACCACCAATACTACTGTTACTATTTTTACCACTGTTACAACTGTTACTACTGTTACCATTGTTACCACTGTTACTACTGTTACCACTGTTACTACTGTCACCACCACTACCACTGCTACCACCGGTACCACCGTTACCACTGTCACCTCTGTGACCACTGTTACCACCAATACTACTGGCACCACTGTTACCACTGTTACCACTGTTACTACTGTTACCACTGTTACCACTGTTACTACTGTTACCATTGTTACCACCAATACTACTGTCACCACTGTTACCACTGTTACCACCGTTACTACTGGTACCACTGTTACTACTGTTACTACTGTTAAAACGGTTAACACTGTTACCACTGTTACTAGTATTACTACTGTTACTACTGTTACTAGTATTACTACTGTTACCACTGTTACTAGTATTACTACTGTTACCACTGTTACTAGTATTACTACTGTTACCACTGTTAAAACGGTTACCACTGTTACCACTGTTACCACTGTTACTAGTGTTACCACTGTTGCAACTGTTACTACTGTTACCACTGTTAAAACGGTTACCACTGTTACTAATGATACTACTGTTACCACTGTTACCACTGTTACTACTGTCACCACTATTGCGACTGTTACTACTGTTACTACACTGTTACCACTGTTACTACTGTTACTACTGTTACCACTGTTACTACTGTTACCACACTGTTACCACACTGTTACTACTGTTACCACACTGTTACTACACTGTTACTACTGTTACTACTGTTACCACTGTTACTACTGTTACCATTGTTACTACTGTTACCACTGTTACTACTGTTACCACTGTTACTACTGTTACCACTGTTACTACTGTTACCACTGTTACTACTGTTACCACTGTTACCACTGTTACTACTGTTACCAATGTTACCACTGTTACTACTGTTACTACTGTTACCACTGTTAAAACTGTTACCACTATTACCACTGTTACCACCGTTACTACAGTTACCACCGTTACCACTGTTACCTATGTTACTACAGTTACCACCGCTACCACTGCTACCACCGGTACCACCGTTACTACTGTTACCACTGTGACCACTGTTACCACCAATACTACTGTTACTATTTTTACCACTGTTACAACTGTTACTACTGTTACCATTGTTACCACTGTTACTACTGTTACCACTGTTACTACTGTCACCACCACTACCACTGCTACCACCGGTACCACCGTTACCACTGTCACCACTGTTACCACTGTTACCACTGTTACTACTGTTACCACTGTTACTACTGTCACCACTGTTGCAACTGTTACTACTATTACCACTGTTAAAACTGTTACCACTTTTACTACTGATACTATTGTTACCACTGTTACTTCTGATACTACTGTTACCACTGTTACTACTGTTACCACTATTGCAACTGTTACTACTGTTAAAACTGTTACCACTGTTACTACTGATACTACTGTTACCACTGTTAAAACTGTTATCACTGTTACTACTGTTGCCAATGTTACTACTGTTACTACTGTTACCACTGTTACCACTGTTACCACTGTTAAAACTGTTACCACTGTTACTACTGGTACTACTGTTACAACTATTACTACTGTGTAATAACATGTTGTAGATGGAAATGGTTAGTATGTGTGTATGTTTAGACTTTAACGGTAAACAACACGTTCAATCAATAACAGAAGGACTCACTACAGCCAGTTTAGTTGTTTATATACATTTCATGAAAATATGTACAGAAATATGGGAAAGTTAGATACAATTATTTACAGTAACAAATGAATCAACAAAGCTTCAATACCATGTCTAAAGACCAACCCTTCACATCCCGGCCTACATCGAAGAATCTCTCTCATTGGCCAAGCTGTATTACAGCATCCTCCCGCCCCTAAGGTCTGTCTCTCTCTGTGGTTGGTCTGGAGCCTTCAACACTACAACCTGTCCATACCCCACCACCTCTGGAACCTCCCTGTGTTTCTCCATCTTCTTTAGAATATTGATGTCAGCATGTTCCAGTTCTGGACTCTCATCAGCATCTGTGGGGAGATGCGACATGAGTGTTTGGAGGGGGGAGGGGGGGGGGGGGATTGACTACTGCACAGATCATTTGTAGACAATTACACTTTGAGGGTCAAAAGCCTACTTAATGGCCCAGTGCAGTCCAAATCATGTTTTTGCTGTGTTTTATATCATATTGTACAACAGCTGATGAAAATAACACTGTAAAAGTATGAAAACATAATTTCCTGATAGTTGTTGGTTGAAAATACAATCTACACATGACCTTCTATTCTGCATGTTTGCTTGGGCAGGAGTTTCAGCTTTCCATGGTGACCCCACCATGTGGTAAATGGTTTAATAGACCAATAACAAGACTTCCAATCCTCTCTGCCAATAACAGCTAGTTTTCAGTTGTCCACTTTCCACTCAGACCACTCCCAGACAGTCCGAGCAAAATTCTTGCTTTTGAAATAATGATTTGGTAAAACACTATTTTTGCCCATTTTAATGCCAAGGTACTTAATTGATACCCAGAAATGATTTGATATTGATATAAAATAGCTGCATTTGGGCATTAAAGTGGCTAGTGATACATTTTTGATCAATTTCCATCTATTTCCATTATAAAAGTAAGCTGGAGTTGAGTCAGTATGTTGGCAGCAGCCACTCGATGTTAGTGGTGGCTGTTTAACAGTCTGATGGCCTTGAGATAGAAGCTGTTTTTTAGTCTCTCGGTCCCTGCTTTGATGCACCTGTACTGACCTCGCCTTCTGGATGATAGTGGGGTTAACAGGCAGTGGCTCGGGTGGTTGTTGTCCTTGATGATCTTTATGGCCTTCCTGTGACATCGGGTGGTGTAGGTGTCCTGGAGGGCAGGTAGTTTGCCCCCAGTGATGCGTTGTGCAGACCTCACTACCCTCTGGAGAGCCTTACGGTTGTGGGCGGAGCAGTTGCCGTACCAGGCGGTGATACAGCTCGACAGGATGCTCTCGATTGTGCATCTGTAGAAGTTTGTGAGTGCTTTTGGTGACAAGCCGAATTTCTTCAGCCTCCTGAGGTTGAAGAGGCGCTGCTGCGCCTTCTTCACAACACTGTCTGTGTGGGTGGACCAATTCTGTTTGTCCGTGATGTGTACGCCGAGGAACTTAAAACTTACTACCCTCTCCACTACTGTCCCGTCGATGTGGATAGGGGGGTGCTCCCTCTGCTGGTTCCTGAAGTCCACAATCATCTCCTTTGTTTTGTTGACGTTGAGTGTGAGGTTATTTTCCTGACACCACACTCCGAGGGCCCTCACCTCCTCCCTGTAGGCCGTCTCGTCGTTGTTGGTAATCAAGCCTACCACTGTAGTGTCATCCGCAAACTTGATGATTGAGTTGGAGGCGTGCATGGCCATGCAGTCGTGGGTGAACAGGGAGTACAGGAGAGGGCTCAGAACGCACCCTTGTGGGGCCCCAGTGTTGAGGATCAGCAGGGTGGAGATGTTGTTACCTACCCTCACCACCTGGGGCGGCCCGTCAGGAAGTCCAGTACCCAGTTGCACAGGGCGGGGTCGAGACCCAGGGTCTCGAGCTTTATGACGAGTTTGGAGGGTATTATGGTGTTAAATGCTGAGCTGTAGTAGATGAACAGCATTCTCACATAGGTATTCCTCTTGTCCAGATGGGTTAGGGCAGTGTGCAGTGTGGTTGCGATTGCGTCGTCTGTGGACCTATTGGGACGGTAAGCAAATTGGAGTGGGTCTAGGGTGTCAGGTAGGGTCTCTCAAGCACTTCATGATGACGGAAGTGAGTGCTACGGGGCGGTAGTCGTTTAGCTCAGTTACCTTAGCTTTCTTGGGAACAGGAACAATGGTGGCCCTCTTGAAGCATGTGGGAGCAGCAGACTGGTATAAGGATTGATTGAATATGTCCGTAAACACACCAGCCAGCTGCTCTGCGCATGCTCTGAGGACGCGGCTGGGGATGCAGTCTGGGCTTGCAGCCTTGCGAGGGTTAACACGTTTAAATGTTTTACTCACGTCGGCTGCAGTGAAGGAGAGTCTGCAGGTTTTAGTAGCGGGCCGTGTCAGTGGCACTGTATTGTCGTCAAAGCGTGCAAAGAAGTTATTTAGTCTGTCTGGGAGCAAGACATCCTGGTCCGCAACGGGGCTGGTTTTCTTTTTGTAATCCGTGATTGACTGTAGACCCTGCCACATACCTCTTGTGTCTGAGCCGTTGAATTACAACTCTACTTTGTCTCTATACTGACTCAAGCTTGTTTGATTGCCTTGCGGAGGGAATAGCTACACTGTTTGTATTCGGTCATGTTTCTGGTCACCTTGCCCTGGTTAAAAGCAGTGGTTCGCGCTTTCAGATTCGCGCGAATGCTGCATTCAATCCACGGTTTCTGGTTTGGGAATGTTTTTATAGTTGCTGTGGGTACGACATCGCCGATGCACTTTCTAATGAACTCGCTCACCGAATCAGCGTATTCGTTAATGTTGTTGTTGGACGCAATGCGGAACATATCCCAATCCACGTGATCGAAGCAGTCTTGAAGCGTGGAATCAGATTGGTCGGACCAGCGTTGAACAGACCTGAGCGCGGGAGCTTCTTGTTTTAGTTTCTGTCTGTAGGCTGGAAGCAACAAAATGGAGCCGTGGTCAGCTTTTCCGAAAGGAGGGCGGGGGAAGGCCTTATATGCATCGCGGAAGTTAGAATAACAATGATCCAGGGTTTTACCAGCCCTGGTTGCGCAATCGATATGCTGATAGAATTTAGGGAGTCTTGTTTTCAGATTAGCCTTCAGATAATCCCCAGCTACAATGAATGCAGCCTCAGGTTATGTGGTTTCCAGTTTACATAGAGTCAGATAAAGTTCGTTCAGGGCCATCGATGTGTCTGCTTGGGGGGGAATATATACGGCTGTGATTATAATCGAAGAATTCCCTTGGTAGATAATGCGGTCGACATTTGATTGTGAGGAATTCTAAGTCAGGTGAACAGAAGGACTTGAGTTCCTGTATGTTGTTATGATCACACCACGTCTCGTTAATCATAAGGCATACCCCCCCGCCCCTCTTCTTACCAGAAAGATGCTTGTTTCTGTCTGTGCGATTCGTGAAGAAACCAGCTGGCTGCACCGACTCCGATAGCGTCTCTCGAGTGAGCCATGTTTCCGTGAAGCAAAGAACGATGCAGTCTCTGATGTCTCTCTGGAAGGCAACCCTTGCTCGGATTTCATCAACCTTGTTGTCAAGAGACTGGACATTGGCGAGTAGTATGCTAGGGAGTGGTGCGCGATGTGTCCGTCTCCGGAGTCTGACCAGAAGACCGCTTCGTTTGCTTTGTTTGTTAGATCTGTCACACTACTGACCTGGAGCCTGTGAAGGTCTCCTCCTCTTGTGAATACAGTAAGCTCCCACCACCACGGTTAGGACCAGGACCACAGCTACTAGTGACCCTATGACAGTCCCATTAGATCCTCCTGCATGATAAGGTGGAGAGAAATGGGGGAGAAGCATGAGGGTTAATGTATGTAAGCTGTCAAAGGAGCATTTTACACCCCAAAAAACATTTGATCATATATTTAGCATTAGTCCATGTTTGACACAGTCCCTGACAAATGCATGTCAACATTCAAGAGGCCTTTAGCTTCTTTGGAAGATTCTTATTTGGCAAAGAGTTATGAGCTTTTTAGCTCCTCACCTCCAATTATCAGTTGTACTCCTCTGATGCTCAAATGTGTTCCATGTGAATCATAGATTTCTAAGACATATTCACCAGAATCACTCTTTTCTGTGTTAGATGTCTTAAGGATAGGGGGTGCTGTTTTCACTTTTGGGGAAAATCGTTCACAATTTAAACGGCCTCGTACTCAATTCTTGCTCGTACAATATGCATATTATTATTACTATTGGATAGAAAACACTCTCTAGTTTCTAAAACCGTTTGAATTTTGTCTGTGGGTCAAACACAACTCATTTGGCAGCACACTTTGTGACCAGGAAGTGGAAAGTCTGATATCGATGCTGTGTTCAAGTCGTTGCCTATAAATGGGCATGATACGTATGACCATACGTGCACGTCATACACCTTCCCCTGGATGTCAAGAGGAAGTGAGAGGAAAAAGGAGTTGATTATCTCTGTCTGACGTTGAATGAGCCCTCTTGGAACAACGTGTCCCCCATTTTCTGTTGTCTGCAAGGCGCGTCGGGGGACCTGTTATTGCCTACTGGAAACCGGTCGTTATGGTCGAATATGAGCTCCGGCTTTGAATTTATTTGATACATGTTACAATATCATCCTAAAGTATGTTTTTTCAATATAGTTTCATTAGATTATTTAACTTTATTCGGGACGTTAGTTGTGTTGCGTTGTTCGACTTTGTTGAAGTTGGAGAGCTTAGCGCCGCATGGCCAGTGTGCTTGCTAATTCAAGAGGGAAAGAGGACGTTCTGAATCCAAACAAAGACGGTTCTGGACAAAGGACCAAAGGTACAACATTCTGATAGAAGATCAGCAAAAGTAGGAACCATTTTGTGATGCTATTTCATATATCTGTCGAACTGTGTTCTAGTAGCTTTGCGCTCAGGTTTTGGTTATTCCCTTACCATAACTAAGTCTTATGTCGTAATGAAGATATTTTTAGAATTCTAACACTGCGATTGCATTAAGAACTAATGGATCTATCGTTTCCTATACAACATGTATTTTTTTGTAATGTTTATGAATAGCTATTTGGTCAGAATAGGTGAGAGTCTAATAGAAATATCTGCACATTCTGGGAAAAAGATGCTACGTTAGCACGTTATGCTACGTTATGCTACGTTGTATAACCACGGATTTCAGCTCTAAATATGCACATTTTCGAACAAAACATAAGTGTATGTATAACCTGATGTTACAGGACTGTCATCTGAGGAAGGTTTATGAAGGTTAGTGAAATTTAATATCTTTTGCTGGTTTATTCGCTAACGCTAACGTGCCTATTGCTATCGCTAACGTGCCTTGATGAATGAATGCGGTAGTGTTGTAGGCTATTGTAGTAAGCTAATATAATGCTATATTGTGTTTTCGCTGTAAAACACTTAGAAAATCTGAAATATTGGCTGTATTCACAAGATCTTTGTCTTTAATTTGCTATACACCATGTATTTTTCAGAAATATTTTATGATGAGTATTTCGGTATGTCACGTTGGTGTCTGTAATTATTCTGGCTGCTTTCGGCGCAATTTCTGATTGTAGCCGCAATGTAAACTATGATTTATACCTGAAATATGCACATTTTTCGAACAAAACATAGATTTATTGTATAACATGTTATAAGACTGTCATCTGATTAAGTTGTTTCTTGGTTTCTTTGGTTTGTTCTAGGTTAGTTTGGTTGATTTTGATTTTGCTACCTGTGCTGTGAAAAATGTCTGTGCTTTTTTCTATTTGTTGGTGAGCTAACATAAATATATATTGTGTTTTCCCTGTAAAACATTTAAAAAATCGGACATGTTGGCTGGATTCACAAGATGTGTATCTTTCATTAGCTGTATTGGACTTGTTAATGTGTGAAAGTTAAATATTTCAAAAAAAATATTTTTTGAATTTCGCGCTCTGCCTTTTCAGTGGAATGTGGGAGGAGTTCCGCTAGCAGAACGGGGGGGCGAGACAGGTTAAATCTCCCGTTGTTGATAAATAACTCTGATCTAGCTTTAATGGAGTCATGGAATCTCACTGTGTTGTTTTTCATGCTGAATATCCTTATACTAGCACCATGTGTTCAGACCCTGTGGCATTATTCATCAGCTGAAGATAGACAGTTTCTCCCAGAGCTCCGTGACATGACATGTTCTGTCTAACATCACAGAATTTCTCCTCCATGCCTGAGGAAAGGAGGGAAAAGGACACTTTTGTTGATAGTGATTACTGTTATTCTTCATCTGAAACTCTAATAAAAGTTTGTGACATTATGAATTGCCAAGCAGCATATCACCCTGCATCTCACTGCTGGCTTGCCTCTAAAGCTAATCAGGGTTGGTGCCTGGATGAGACACCAGATGCTGTTGGAAATGGTGTTAGAGGGTCAGTAGGATGCACCTTGTCCTCTAGTCTAATTTTTTATATTCATATCCCAGTGCACCAGGGCAGTGATTGGGGACATTGCCCTGAGTAGGGAGCTGTCTTTCGGATGGGACACTAAATAAGTGTCCTGACTCTTTGTGGTCACTAAAGATCCCATGGCACTTATCGTAAGAGTAGGGGTGCTAATCCCGGTGTCCTGGCTAAATTCCCAATCTGGCCCTTACCATCATGACCACCTAATCATCCCCAGCTTCCAATTGGGTCATTCATCCCCCCTGTTCTCAGTCAATTTACCTGGTAAAATAAGGGGTAAAAAAATATCTAATTTGACAAGTAAATAATTTCAGCTGCTTGTGAGGTATTAAAGCCATCAAACATGATATGCTATGTGATAGGCCTATTACACTGATTTGTGTCTGTTTCTTTTCTCCTCATTATAACACAGCATTGTACTCTGCTGTAATTATTCAGTTACCCTTTATAACACTGCCTTATTGTTAGAACATGCGTGACCTCCATAGACAAACAACTGTAGCCTCTTACCATTAGAGAGTCCAGTTAACATCACCAGGAGTCAAAACACCACAAGCATGTTGTCTTCACAATGACCAACCACTGATATCAAATCAAATCAAATGTATTTATATAGCCCTTCTTACATCAGCTGATATCTCAAAGTGCTGTACAGAAACCCAGGCTAAAACCCCAAACAGCAAGCAATGCAGGTGTAGAAGCACGGTGGCTAGGAAAAACTCCCTAGAAAGGCCAAAACCTAGGAAGAAACCTAGAGAGGAACCAGGCTTTGAGGGGTGGCCAGTCCTCTTCTGGCTGTGCCGGGTGGAGATTATAACAGAACATATGTGTTGGCAACTGTAGATTCACTATACAAATCCCAAACTCAAATTCAAAACTCAATCAACCTGCCACATCGTGTGACTAGGATGTTTGAGCAAAACACGCAATAGATTGTGTCACTTCAGGGATGAGAAAGGAAGTGTTTGAACACAGTCTTGATCTCACTTCTTTATTTCAAAGACCAATGCATGAAAATGTTATATACAATAAGGCATTAAATAAGATACAACAAGAAGTAAGATACACCACACACACAAGTGAACAAGAGATCTTGAGACTAGATTCACATGAGGGCTGAAAGAGGAAATGTGATACAGAAGAAATTGTCACACTACATTTAGTCTGTGAGAACGTTGTATTTCTGCACCACAGACCGAGCCCTGTGGTAGGTTCATGTCAATCTACACAGTAAGTTATTTAGTAAACACTATGCCCTTTATACAGCTGTGTCTGTTGCTAGTCTCAAGTGCTAGTTTAACTGGTGCAAGAAAGGTTGAGAAACAATGTTACACCACACAGGTCATGTGTTCAATGTGAGCCTCCTAATGGTGGCCTTGTGTGGGAAGACGTTTTTCCATTGAAAATTAAGGTGAGAGTGTGTTTTTATAGACCTTTAGTTTGTGAACTGAATTAACGATGAGGACCACAGAAAATGTTGTGGCAGGTCAGATATGTTCCCCTAAATGCTATTGTCAAAGAAATGGGTTGATGCCTCTATATGTTAGCCTGATTCCATTCTTTATATGCTCTGTAGCCTCTGTAACAAAGGCTACTTTGTTGTTTTTTGGTTTATGCAACATACGATGTAATGTATAATAACTGATTCCAATAATGTATAGATGATGTCATGAATAATAGATGACGCCAATTGAAAATGTGTTTGACTAGGATTGTTTTGTTTTTTGTTGATTGGTTCACTGTGGAGTTACACTTCAATAACTGTTTCTAACTCTAACTTTAACTGTAAATCAGATATTTGGAATGGCAAAGGACAAACACAGAGAGGTGTTGACTACACACCACAAACAGACTGGACCATCTACAGGGCAATACCAGAATGACTATCGTAAATACTGTGTCACATAAAAGAGAATGTATACCCCCAGAAACAAGATATTACTGTCAGCTGCATTTGTGATCTGAACATGTATTTATTTAGGTGATAAAGCAATTATTATTATAAAAAGCAATTAAAAAGCAAATGCTTGTTAGTTTCCAACCTATTTTCAATAAAGTACCCTATTCTATATAGAAAGAATTCACACAGAGATCATATTTTTTTTAAATCCAATGAAAACTTTAGAGAGAGAGAGAGAGAGATAAAGAGAGGTGTACATGACCTCATTCTGGACCTCATTTCTCATGATCTACTACTTTTTAAACATTCTGGACCTCATTTCTTATTATCGACCTCTTTTTGTTTAAAGCACAACAAACTAAGTGAGTATGTGCAGCATTTTCTGACCTTTCTATCGGCCCACTGAAAGAAATGTTATAACACATATTGTATATTAGTAAGGCTTTTTAAATGGGGAACTGTAGCACATTATTTCTTTCTGTAACTTCATCATGTTTTAATTAGATGTATTTGTGTGATTTTGAATGCATAGAAATAAAAGCAAGCTGCTTTTAGAAAACATTTTGATCCTCTTTTCTCATTATCTACTACTATTGAAACATGTTGGACATCCCTCCTCATTAACTACTACTTTTGAAACATGTTGGACATCCTTCCTCATTAACTACTACTATTGAAACATGTTGGACATCCCTCCTCATTATCTACTACTATTGAAACATGTTGGACATCCTTCCTCATTAACTACTACTATTGAAACATGTTGGACATCCCTCCTCATTATCTACTACTTTTGAAACATGTTGGACATCCTTCCTCATTAACTACTACTATTGAAACATGTTGGACATCCCTCCTCATTATCTACTACTTTTGAAACATGTTGGACATCCTTCCTCATTAACTACTACTATTGAAACATGTTGGACATCCCTCCTCATTATCTACTACTATTGAAACATGTTGGACATCCCTCCTCATTAACTACTACTTTTGAAACATGTTGGACATCCTTCCTCATTAACTACTACTATTGAAACATGTTGGACATCCCTCCTCATTATCTACTACTTTTGAAACATGTTGGACATCCTTCCTCATTAACTACTACTATTGAAACATGTTGGACATCCTTCCTCATTAACTACTACTATTGAAACATGTTGGACATCCTTCCTCATTAACTACTACTATTGAAACATGTTGGACATCCTTCCTCATTAACTACTACTATTGAAACATGTTGGACATCCCTCCTCATTAACTACTACTATTGAAACATGTTTTACCTTGTTTCTCATTAACTACTACTATTGAAACATGTTTTACCTTATTTCTCATTAACTACTACTATTGAAACATGTTTTACCTTATTTCTCATTAACTACTACTATTGAAACATGTTTTACCTTATTTCTCATTATCTACTACTTTTGAAACATGTTGGACATCCTTCCTCATTAACTACTACTATTGAAACATGTTGGACATCCCTCCTCATTAACTACTACTATTGAAACATGTTTTACCTTGTTTCTCATTAACTACTACTATTGAAACATGTTTTACCTTATTTCTCATTAACTACTACTATTGAAACATGTTTTACCTTATTTCTCATTAACTACTACTTTTGAAACATTCTGGACCTCATTTTCTCATAATCTAATACTGTTTGTTTAAAGCACAACAAACTAAGTGAATATGTGCAGGGATTCTGACTTTTCTATCGGCCCACTGAAAGAAATGTTATCACACAGACTGTAGCACTTCCCTTCATGAAGAGCCAATGTTGAGGTGTTGTGACAGATTAATCAACATGCATGCTGTGTATGGTCTTCTAATGATGGTAGTGGGACTGTCTTGTTGTAAGCAAAATCATTTATACACTATCTTACAGATATTAGAATTGTATCTCCATCTTATGACTAAAATCAGTGATAAACAATCATTCATTCCAAAACAAGTTTGTTAAACTTTTGATATTTCAGTATATTTTAGCAATTAAATTAAAACTTTGACACGTAAGTATATTTAAAGCCAAATTTAATGCCAAATAATTTGACTTTTACTGGAGTAGTATTTTACTGGGTGACTTTAACTTTTATTTGAGTCATGCCAACTCAGTCAGTTCTCAAGTGCTAGTTGAACATAATGCACTCCTCCAAGGAGGAACAACCATCCCTGGTGCAAGAAAGGTTGAGAAACACTGTTACACCACACAGGTCACGTGTTCCCTCCGTGGTGGAAAAAGTAACACAATGTAAGGTGTTTTACATTTACTCAAGTGTGACAATTTGTTACTTTTTCCACCACGGAGGGAACACGTGACCTGTGTGGTGTAACAGTGTTTCTCAACCTTTCTTGCACCAGGGATGGTTGTTCCTCCTTGGAGGAGTGCATTATGTTCAACTAGCATTTGAGAACTGACTGAGTTGGTGTCAGAAAAACACTAACATATATATTTATTTATTTATTTCTTAATGCGTTTGAGCCAGTCTTCCGGAACAGCTGATACTCTCATGCATTCTTCAATGTTACTTTCCTCGAAGCAAGCATATAAGTATTTTAGCTCATCTGGTAGGCTCGTGTCACTGGGCAGCTCACGGCTGTGCTTCCCTTTGTAGTCTGTATTAGTTTGCAAGCCCTGCCACATCCGCTGAGCATCAGAGCCAGTGCAGTACGATCCAATCTTAGTCCTGTATTGACACTTTGCCTGTTTGATGGTTCGTCGGAGGGCATAGCGGGATTTTTTATAAGCTTCCGGGTTGAAGTCCCGCTCCTTGTAAGCGGCAGCTCTACCCTTTAGATTGGTGCGGATGTTGCCTGTGTTCCATGGCTTTTGGTTGGGGTATGTACGTACGGTCAATGTGGGACAAGGTCATCGATGCACTTATTGATGAAGCCAGTGACT
Source organism: Salvelinus namaycush (assembly GCF_016432855.1). Lineage (NCBI taxonomy): Eukaryota > Metazoa > Chordata > Actinopteri > Salmoniformes > Salmonidae > Salvelinus > Salvelinus namaycush. The sequence continues at coordinate 18,205,645 of NC_052323.1, read as the reverse complement.
GATGTGGTGTACTATGCAATGTCATCGGAAGAATTCCGGAACATATTCCAGTCCTCTACCTTAGAATCTGCTTCATCTGACCACTTTTTTATTGACCGAGTCACTGATGCTTCCTACTTTAGTTTTTGCTTGTAAGCAGGAATCAGGAGGATAGAATTAAGGTCAGATTTGCCAAATGGAGGGCGAGGGAGAGCTTTGTACGGAAAGCCGCCTCTGGATGAGAGTTTTCCTGTTTGCTTATGGCCGTATACAGCTCATTGAGTGCGGTTTTAGTGCCAGCATCGGTTTGTGGTGGTATTTTGACAGCTACGAAATATACAGATGAAAACTCTCTTGGTAAATATTGTGGTCTACAGCTTATGATGAGATACTATACCTCAGGCGAGCAAGACCTCAAGACTTCCTTAGATTTCGTGCACCAGCTGTTGTTTACAAATTTACATAGACTACCACCCATTGTCTTACCAGAGATCGCTGTTCTATCCTGTCGAAAAAGCTTAAAACCCGCCAGCTGTATGTTATTCATGTCATCATTCGTGGGTTATTCCTTTTCATGGTTACGAGTGCAAGTACCTTTTGAACTCTACATATTTGCTATCGCAAAAAAAAAATGTGTTTGTGTTTATGAAGGTCTAAGGTCACATTCGAATACGAAAGAAAACGTATTTTCAAAAACACAATAGCATTTTCATTAGTTTATGTAACTGTATGTACAAATGAAAAAGCACGAAAACACTACAATTCAAGACTTAAAATCCATTAAATAAACACCATCACATAGATCTTTCATTATTACTTTGTTAATGGCAGTTCTGAAGGAACATTATGAAACTATGAAAATATATGTCAAAAGATCTAAATACATGACTGTGCTTTGAGTTTGAGCTTGATTAAGATTAAAACAGCAATGAGCAGTATAACATCATCATTAGTCATTAGTCATGGTCCCCATGGCAACTTTCATGACATCAACACCCCCCTTTGAGTCCCACCGTGATCCACCTGAGACTGCAAACACTCTGCTTACTCACCATCATCTGGAGAGAGAGAAAAAGAGAGTGAGCGAGAGAGAGTGAGCGAGAGAGAGTGAGCGAATTAATAATAATAATAACATTTTATTTTTCAAACAAAATACGTTGAACAAAGGTACAATGATGCATTATACTAACCTTGTCCTTGAGGACAGGTTTTCTTCTTGTAGAAACAGTATAATCCCAGACAGACTGTCAGCAGAATGAAGACTTCAGCAAGTTGAAAATAAACAAACACATTGAACCCTGTTCCTGGGGGACAGAAGGGAGAAGGTATAACACCTAAATTAACTTATCAGCTAATTAATCAAATCCATGAAAATGAACTGCAGTAAGATCTGCTTTCAACATAAAACCTACCTGCCCACGAGGAGATTTCTGCTGAATGTTCTGTTAAAGGGAGACCGCAGTAAAATCATTTATTGTGGCTGGGACGTGTTGAGCAATTACTAAGGTTTCATGCCTCAAACCAGTGGTTGACTCTATCACAGTTGTGGGGGCCACTGTTGAAGGGTATTATTAGCCTCAATAACCCACCCTGAAATCTTTGTCTCCTCACTTTATTGTTTTTGAAAGTTGTGTTTCCTTGCCAAGTTTTATTTACATACTTTTTTTTACTTTGGATCCTGCATTGCGGTTAGCCTCAGTTGCTGTGACAGCTACAATCTGTCCCGGGATCCTGCCAAACCAAAAAGCCTGAAGTTGTTTACCATAGCTTAGCTACTAGCCTAGCTGGTAGCTATCAGTATCAAGCTAGCAAGGTTTCCCAACCCTTGTGTCTGGGACCTCAGAGGTTTCCCACACTAATTGTGGCTGGATTCCCTGCTGCCTGTTACCTTTTCCCTGCAAACTGACCTGGCTGGAACTGCATTGTATGGCTACCAACATTAGCTGATGCTGTGACCAACAGTATGTGCAAAGACACTGCTTTTGTGTGGATTTAAAGAGGAAACATCTTTCTGCTTTTCAGATTTAGCCATTTTTGTGAGCTCTTTTTGTTCATTTCTTCATCCTGTTAGGAGAGAGACACAGAAGCCTAGCTAGCCTAGCTGGCTGTATTTCTCAGATGGAGGTCATTATTGAACATTTTCAATGGTGCAGGGTCTGTTTTTATTTTGCTTTATTCTGGGACAATGTGGACCGCCCAGACTTTCAATGTAGCAACTGTTTGCTTGCAGAGGACTGCAGACCAAAAATACATAAGTATTCAGACCCCTATGAGACTTGAAATTGGGCAAAGGTGTATCCTTTTTCTGTAACGGTCGTCTGTTGAAGAAGGTGTGGACCAAAGCGCAGCGTGGTAAGTGTTCATGCTTTTATTTCAACTGAACACTGAGAACAAAATAACAAAATAGAACAACACGAAACAGTTCTGTCTGGTGCAGACACAAAAACAGAAAACAACTACCCACAAAGCATCAGTGGGGAAAAGCTACCTAAGTATGGTTCTCAATCAGAGACAACGATAGACAGCTGCCTCTGATTGAGAACCACACCCGGCCAAACACAAAGAAATGTAAAACATAGAAAATAAACATAGAATGCCCACCCAAATCACACCCTGACCAAACCAAAATAGAGACATAAAAAGCTCTCTATGGTCAGGGCGTGACAGTTTCCGTTGATCGTCCTTGAGATGTTTCCACAATTTGATTAGAGTCCATCTATGGTTAATTCAACTGATTGGACATGATTTGGAAATTCACACATCAGTCTATACAGTTGACAGTGCATGTCAGAGCAAAAACCAAACCATGAGGTTGATGGAATTGTCCGTAGAGCTCTGAGACAGGATTGTGTTGAGGCACAGATCTGGGGAAGGGTACCAAAACATTTCTGCAGCATTGAAGGTCTTCCCAGAGCTGGCAACCCGGCCAAACTGATCAATCGGGGGGAGTAGAGACTTGGTCAGGGAGGTGACCAAGAACCCGATTGTCACTGAAAGCGCTCCAGAGTTCCTCTGTGGAGATGGGATAACTTTCCAGAAGGACAACCATCACTGCAGCACTCCACCAATAAGGCCTTTATGTTAGAGTGGCCAGACGGAAGCCACTCCTCAGTAAAAGGCACATGACAGCATGCTTGGAGTTTGCCAAAAGGCACCTAAAGTATTTCAGACCATGAGAAACAAGATTCTCTGGTCTGATGAAACAAAGATTCTACTCTTTGGCCTGAATGCCAAGCGTCATGTCTGGAAGAAACCTGGCACTCTCCCTATGGTGAAGCATGGTGGTGGTAGCATAATGCTGTGGGGATGTGTTTCATCGGCAGGGACTGGGAGACTAGTTGGGATCGAAGGAAAGATGAATGTAGCAAAGTACAGAGAGATTCTTGGTGAAAATCTGCTCCAGAGCGCTCACATCATCAGACTGGGACAAAGGTTCACCTTCTAACGGGACAACAACCCTAAGCTCACAGCCAAAACAACGCAGGAGTGGCTTCAGGACAAGTCTCTGAATATCTTTGAGTAGTCCAGGCAGAGCCCGGACTTAATCCCGATCAAACATCTCTGGAGAAACCTCAAAATAGCTCTGCAGCGATGCTCCCCATCCAACTTGACAGAGCTTGAGAGGATCTGCAAAGATGAATGGGAGAAACTCCCGAAATACACGTGTGCCAAGCTTGTAGCGTCATACCCAAGAAGAATTGAGGCTGTAATCGCTGCCAAGGGTGCTTCAACAAAGTACTGAGTAAAGCGTCTGAATGTAAATGTAATAAATACCTGTTTTTGTTTTGTCACTATGGGGTACTGTGTGCAGATTGATGAGGGGGAAAAAACAATCGTATCCATTTTAGAATAAGGCTTTAACGTAACAAAATGTGGAAAAAGTCATGGGGTTGGAATACTTTCCGAATGCACTGTATGTAGCCTAAGAAACGAGGTTCATGAAATCAAAAACGTGCTAGTAACAGATGACATTCATATTCTGAAACTCACTTAGATAATTCTTTGATAACACAGTGGAAGCAATACATGGTTTTAACATCTACAGAATAGACAGAAATACCAATGGGGTGGTGTTGCAGTCTATATTCAGAACCACATTCCTTTAAAGCTTAGAGACTATCTCATATTAAATACTGTGGAAGTAATATGGCTACAGGTTCATCTGCCTAACCTAAATTCTATTCTTCTGGGAAGCTGCTACTGACCACCAAGTCCTAACAGTCACTATCTAGATAATATATGTGAAATAAAATAAAATAAAATAAAATAATGGAATGAAGAAATATATAAATATTAGGACGAGCAATGTCGGAGAGGCATTGACTAAAATACAGTAGAATAGAATACAGTATTTACATATATTCAGTTGAGCATCCGGGTGGTAGTCGGCTAGTGATGGCTATTTAACAGTCTGATTGCCTTGAGATAGAAGCTGTTTTTCAGTCTCTCTCTTGATGCACCTGTTTTTTACTGTTGCGCCTTCGTCACCACACTGTCTGTGCGGGTGGACCATTTCAGATTGTCAGTGATGTGTACGCCGCGGAACTTGAAGCCTTTCACCTTCTCCATTGCGGTCCCGTCGATGTGGATAGGGGCGTGCAACCCACTGCTGTTTCCTGAAGTCCACGGGATAGGGCAGTGTGCAGTGCGATGGCGATTGCATCGTCTGTGAATCGATTGGGGCAGTATGCAAATTGAAGTGAGTGCTAAGGAGTGATAGTCATTTAGTTCAGTTAGGTTTACTTTCTTGTGTACAAGAACAATGGTGGACATCTTGACGCAAGTGGGGACAGCAGACTGGGATAGGGAGAGATTGAATATGTCCGTAAATACTCTAGACAGCTGGTCTGCGCATGCTCTGAGGACGCTGCTAGGGATGCCGGCATCCCCTGTACTGACGTTTTGCCCGTTTGATTGCTTTACGGAGGGAATAACTACACTGTTTGTATTCAACCATACTCCCAGTCACCTTGAAATGGTTAAATGCAGTGGTTCAGGCTTTCAGTTTTGAACAGATGCTGCCATCTATCCAAGGTTTCTGGTTTGGGTAGGTTATAATAGTCACAGTTGGAACAAAATCACCTATACACTTCCTGATGAACTCAATCTCTATGTCCGTGTATACGTAAATGTTAATCTCAGAGGCTTTCCGGAACATATCCCAGTCCACGTGATCAAAACAAGCCTGGATTCCGATTGGTCAGACCAGCTTAAGTAGACCTTAGCACAGGTACATCCAGTTTGATTGTCTGTCTATAGGAAGGGAGGAGCAAAATGGAGTCGTGATCTGATTTGCTGAAGGGAGGGCGGGGGAGGGCCTTGTAGGCATACCATAAGGGGGAATGACAGTGTTTGAGTGTTTTAGCAGCGAAAGTACTACAGTCAATGTGTTGATAGAAATTTGGTTGCGTTTTCCTCAAATTTGCATTCTTAACATCCCCAGCTACAATAAATGCAGCCTCGGTACATGTGGTTTCCAGTTTGCACAAAGTCCAGTGCAATTCCTTGAGGGACGTCATGGTATCGGCTTGAAGGGGAATATACACGGCTGTGACTATAACAGAAAATAATTCTCTTGGGAGGTAATACGGTCTGCATTTTATTGTGAGGTATACTAGGTCGGGTGAACAAAATGAATTTTTGTAAGTTATCAGAATCACACCATGAGTAGTAAATCATGAAACATACACCACTACATTTCTTCTTCCCGGAGAGTTATTTTTTCCTGCATGCGCCATGTACCGAGAACCCAGCTGGCTGTATGGGCAGGGACAGTATATCCAGAGAGAGCCATGATTCCGTGAAACAGAGTATGTTAAGGTCCCTGATGTTTCTCTGGAAGGAGATCCTCGCCTTGAGCTCGCCTACTTTATTGTCCAGAGACTGAACATTAGCAGGTAAAATACTCGGAAGCAGGGGATGGTTTGCAAGCCTCCTGAGTCGTACTAGAAGTCCACTCTGAATACCTCTTCTCTGCCGGCGGCATCTTGGAGCAGCCTCTGGGATATGTTCAATTACCCTGTGTGGTACGAATAAAGGATCCAATTAGGGAAATTCCTATTTGGGAAATCGTAAATGCTGGTGACTTACCGCATCTCTTATATCCAAAAGTTCTTTCCGGCTTTATTAAATGACACAAAAAACGTTCTGGGCTAATAAAGTAAGAAATAGCACACAAAAAAAACAAATACTGCAGAGTTGCTTAGGAGCTAGAAGCAGAGCTGCCATGTCTGTCGGCGCCAATTTGCTATCTGGCTTGATAATATATGTGATATCAACAGAGAGGTATACTTTCTGGGTGATTTCAATATTGACTGGCTTTCATCATGTTGCCCACTCAAGAAAAAGCTTCAACCTTAACAAGTGCCTGCAACCTGGATCAGGTTGTCAGTCAACATACCATGGTAGTTACAAACAGCACAGGAATAAAAATCATCAACATGTATCACATCTTTAGTAATGCAACTGCTTTAAAGCAGTATCCAAATCCATTGGATGTTGTGATCACAATATAGTAGCCAGTGTATAACACGGAACCCAAACCGGCTGCGTGCGTGCGCCATCGTGCGCTATCGTGCATAAATCTATTTTGCCCCCCCACACCAAACGCGATCACGACATGCAGGTTGAAATATCAAAACAAACTCTGAACCAATGACATTAATTTGGGGACAGGTCGAAAAGCATTAAACATGTATGGCAATTTACCTAGTTAGCTTGCACCTGCTAGCTAACGTTAATTTGTCCTATTTAGCTAGCTTGCTGTTGCTAGCTAATTTGTCCTGGGATATAAACATTGAGTTGTTATTTTACCTGAAATGCACAGGGACCTCTACTCCGACAATTAATCCACACATAAAACGGCCAACCGAATCGTTTCTAGTCATCTCTCCTCCTTCCAGGCTTTTTCATCGTTTAACTTATATGGTGATCGCATCTAAACTTTCATTGTATTACCGGCAAAACAGTTAGTCTTTCATTCACCCACGTGGGTATAATCAATGAGGAGATGGCACGTGGGTACCTGCTTCTATAAACCAATGAGGAGCTGGGAGAGGCAGGACTTTCAGCGCGATCAGCGTCAGAAACAGGAATGAGTTCTATTTTAGCCCTTGGCGTCGCAGTGTGGGTGCAATGTCCGGTCCGGTCTGGTCAGCATGTTAGAGGTCATACGATAAGTTTTGTAGTGATTCTTATGTTGATGATGTAAAAAATATTTGCTGTTCTGTGGTGCAATGAGGAGCAACCAGACGCTGCACTTGATACATTTATGAATTTGCTGATTCCAGTTACGAATAAGCATGCACCCATTAAGAAAATGACTGTAAGAAATGTTATTCCCTTGGATTGGCGAGAAATTGAAAAATGGTATGGTTGAGACGGATGTGGCAAAAGGAATGGCAAATAAGTCAGGCAGCACAACCGATTGGCAAACGTACTGCAAATTGAGAAATCATGTGACTAAACTGGATAAAAATATGAAGAATCTATACCATGAAACAAAGATATATAATATAAACATTGATAGTAATAACCTTTGGAACACCTTGGATTAAATTTTGGGCAAAAAAGGTGAACTCAGCTCCATCATTCATTGAATCAGATGGCTCATTCATTACAAAACCCACTGATATTGCCAACTACTTTTATGATTTCTTCACTTCCAAGATTAGCAAACTTATGCATGACATGCCAGCAACAAATGCCAACGCTACACATCCAAGCATAACTGACCAAATTATGAAAGACAAGCATTGTAATTTTGAATTCCGTAAAGTGAGTGTGGAAAAGGTAAAAAATGTATTGTTGTCTATCAACAATGACAAGACACGGGGTCTGACAACTTGGATGGAAAATTACTGAGGATAATAGCGGACGATATTGCCACTCCTATTTGCCATATTGTCAATCTAAACCTACTAGAAAGTGTGCACTCAGGCCTGAGGGAAGCAAAAGTTATTCCGCTACCCAAGAATAGTAAAACCATCTTCACTGGCTCATATAGCCAATGTGTCTATGTATAAGGATGACTCAACACTATCCATGTCAGCTACTACAGCGACTGAAATGACTGCAACACTTAACAAAAAGCTGCAGTTAGTTTCAGAATGGGTGGCAAGGAATAAGTTAGTTCTAAATATTTCAAAAACTAAAAGTATTGTATTTGGGACAAATCATTCACTAATCCATAAACCTCAACTAAATCTTGTAATGACTAGTGTGGAAATTGAGTAAATTGAGGCGACTAAACTGCTTGAAGTTGTAACGTCCTGACCAGAGTTCTTATGTGTTTTGCTTGTTTAGTGTTGGTCAGGGCGTGAGCTGGGTGGGAATTCTATGTTGTGTGTCTAGTTCGTCTGTTTCTGTGTCCAGCCTAATATGGTTCTCAATCAGAGACAGCTGTGAATCGTTGTCCCTGATTGAGAATCATATATAGGTGGCTTGTTTTGTGTTGGGGATTGTGGGTGGTTGTTTCCTGTCTATGTGTTTGTGGTCTGCACCAGATAGGACTGTCTCGGCTTTCACGTTTGTTATTTTGTAGTTTGTATTAGTGTTCACGTTATTGTCATTCTTTATTAAACATGTTGAACACTAACTGCGCTGCATTTTGGTCCTCTCCTTCATCCCAAGAAGAAAGCCGTTACAGAACCACCCACCAACAAAGGACCAAGCAGCGTAGCAACGGGCAGCAGCGACAGCAGCAGCAGCGGCCCAGTACACAGGACTACTGGACATGGGAGGACGAGCTGGATGGTAAAGGACCCTGGGCAGAGCCAGAGGAGTATCGCCGCCCCAAAGCAGAGCTGGAGGCAGCTAAAGCGGAGAGGCGGTGGTTTGAGGAGCTAGCTCGGCAGCAGGAGCCGGATCTGGGTTACACCACTTGGGAGGAAATAGACAGGTGGTCGGTTGACCCAGGTAGAGTGCCGGAGCCCGCCTGGGATTCAATGGAGCAATGTGCGGAGGGATGCCGCCGAATGAGGTTAGCACGACAGCGCGGTAAGAAGCCTGTGAAGAAACCCCAAAAATTTCGTGGGGGGTGGCTAAAGGGTAGTGTGGCGAGGGCAGGTAGGAAACCTGCGCCCACTTCCCATGCTTACCGTGGAGAGCGGGAGTACGGGCAGACACCGTGTTATGCGGAAGAGCGCACGGTGTCTCCTGTACGTGTGCATAGCCCGGTGCGGGTTATTCCACCTCCCCGCACTGGGCGGGCTAGATTGAGCATTGAGCCAAGTGCCATGAAGCCGGCTCAACATATCTGGCCTCCAGTACGTCTCCTCGGGCCGGTGTACATGGCACCAGCCTTACGTATGGTGTCCCCGGTTCGCCAACACCTGCCCGCACTGGACGGGCTACGGGGAGCATTCAACCAGGTAAGGTTGAGCAGGCTCGGTGCTCAAGGGAGCCAGTACGCCTGCACGGTCCGGTATTTCCGGCGCCACCTTCCCGCCCCAGCCTAGTACTACCAGTGCCTACACCACGCACCAGGCCTATAGTGCGCTTTGAGAATCCAGTGTGCCCCGTTCCTGCTCCACGCACTAGCCCTATGGTGCGCTTCTTCAGCCCGGTACCACCAGTTCCGGCACCACGCACCAAGCCTCCTGTGCGTCTCCAGAGCCCTGTTCCTCCTCCACGCACTCTCCCTATGGTGCGTGTCTCCAGCCCAGTACCTCCAGTTCCGGCACCACGCATCAAGCCTCCTGTGCGTCTCCAGAGCCCTATACGCACTGTTCCTTCTCCCCGCACTCGCCCTGAGGTGCGTGCCCTCAGCCCGGTACCACCAGTGCCGGTACCACGCACCAGGCCTGTAGTGCGCTTTGAGAATTCAGTGTGCCCTGTTCCTGCTCCCCGCACTAGCCTTGAGGTGCGTGTCTCCAGTCCGGTACCACCAGTTCCGGCACCACGCACCAGGCCTACTGTGCGCCTCAGCAGGTCAGAGTCGGCCGTCTGCCCAACGCCGCCTGCACTGCTCGTCTGCCCAGCACTGTCTGTACTGCCTGCCTGCCCAACGCAGTCTGAGTCGTCCGTCTAGCCAGCGCAGTGACACTGCAACTCTCATACGGACTCGGGAGAGGCAAAGGTCGAGAGCCATGCTCCGAAACACAACCCAACCTAGCCACACTGCTTCTTGACACAACACACATCCAACCCTAGCCCAGAAGCCATGTGTCAGAGGAAACACCTGGTCAGCGTGCACCTGCGCCCGGCCCGCCACAGGAGACGCTAGTGCGCAATGAGACAAGGATATCCCTGCCAGCCAAACCCTCCCTAACCCAGGCGACGTTGGGCCAATTGTGCATCGCTCCATGGACCTCCCGGTCACGACCGGCTGCGACAAAGCCTGGGCTCGAACCCAGAATCTCTGGTGGCTGTCACGTTCCTGACCTTATTTCCTTTGTTTAGTATGTGTTTAAGTGGTCAGGACGTGAGCTGGGTGGGCATTCTATGTTATGTGTTTCTATGTTGGGTTAATTGTATTTGCCTGATATGGTTCTCAATCAGGGGCAGGTGTTTTACGTTTCCTCTGATTGAGAACCATATTAAGGTAGGCTGTTCTCACTGTTTGTTTGTGGGTGATTGTCTTCCGTGTTAGTTTATGTACCACACGGGACTGTTTCGTTTTGTCTAGTCTGTTCCTGTTCGTGCGTTCTTCGTTTTATGTAAGTTCTAATGTTCAGGTCGGTCTACGTCGTTTTTTGTTATTTTGTAATTTATTCAAGTGTTCTTCGTGTTCGTCTTGTCTAAATAAATAAATTATGTCTTCACAACACGCTGCGTTGTGGTCCGATCCATGCTCCTCCTCAGACGAGGAGGAGAACAGACGTTACAGGTGGCACAGCTAGCACTGGGATGCAGTGCCTTAGACCACTGCGCCACCCAGGAGGCCAAATAAAAACATTTAAAAAACAATCACATGAAATAAAGACAAATCTTTGGCAAAGCAAAAAAATAAGGCTTCACAATAATGGTGAACACTTGGAGACATTTTGGGATTATGTGGGTTAAAATATTCCTCAAAGTCACAGAGGGACATGTCAAAATGCTGCATTTTGGCACGTTAGCAACTCTTTATTCATATTAAAAATCGGAGATATTGAATTCTCCATGTGGTCTATATTAAAGAAATTATCAAATAGCTAATAATTTTGTGGAACGACCCTAGAGGTCATGATTATGATGACGATGACGTCAATCATAATAATAATCATCATCATCATCATCATCATTATCAATATAATCTTGTATTATTGTGCATGATGTGTCTGTTAAATTAAACATAATGAAAAAGAGAGTATAGGATTGAAAATGTCATGCCGCGGGCCCTTACCAGTGGAGGTTTTACTGGTGGGGGCCACAGTCACAGTCGCCACTGTTGTAGACTCAACACACAGGGTATTACCAGTGGCATTCACCCACTCTGATACTCTTGTCCCGTTGGATGAGGTGCAGTTAACATATATCAGCCCTGTAGACAATCCAAACAACAGTAATCACATGCGTATCTGAATTACATGTAAATACTGGCAAATGGATAGTGCTGTTTCGATACAGGTCAATTCTTATTGATAAGAATTGATCATTGATCATTATAATCATTAATCATTATAATCATTAATCATTGATTTTGTTGATCATAATGTTTTTTTAACAAAGTAAATTGAACAGTAGATTACCTGGACAAGGTATGATTCTCCTGCTGACAGTATCACTGCTGATGTTGTTTCTGACGCTACAGGTGAGATCTCCTGACAGGCCTTTCTTCAGAGTGATTGTGTTTGTCTCGTTATCAGGAGAGGTCTCAGTGTCTCTCAGCGTCTGTCCATCCAGAGTCCAGCTGTACTGGGGACCATCCCCCTCAGAGGAGCAGGCCACTCTCATCTCTCCATGGGACAGACACTCAGAGGACAGCTGAGGAGAGGACACTGGAGCTGTGGGGGAAGAAGGATATGTAACTGTAGTAAGAGGGCAAAACACATTAGAACACAACACCAGACATTCTTCTTGAAAGCCACAGAAACTACTGTAGTCAACAGGAGCAGCAAATTCATGACACATAATGACTGCATTTCAAATAACCAACAGATGATTTAATGTTGATGGATTTGGCTATAAATCTATGTACCAACTACAGTAACATATGAAAATAAAAGTGACTCCATGGTTACACATAAAATGCATTTCTCATAATTTGTATTATTAGGTAGTCACATATTTGTAGTTTAGCCAGAGCAATATGTAGAGCTTGTCAAAGTTATCATATGTAATAATTATTTGGCAAGTTATTATTTGGCAAGTTAGTTATTTACCTTTGATGAACAGTTGTAGTCCTCTGGTCCCTGATGATATCCCTACTGGTTTATATTCTTCTAGCAGGTAATCACCAGAATCATTCCTTCTTGTGTTATTTATGCTCAATGTCCCATTGTTTATAAAGAAGTGTACTCTATCTCTAATGAGGGTGTCTTTTATTACCCATTTGTCCATCTTCGTTTTGAGTATCAATGTTTTAGCACCAGTTGAGCCTTTATAAAATGAGAATTCATCATATCTCGTGGCATCAGTCATCATCTGGAGAGAGACAGTTCCTCCCAGAGCTTCATAACACTGAGGTCCATCTTCTCTAGCATCACAGGAAGTATCCAAGCCTGAAGATCAAGAAGAAAAGACACTGTAGTGACTATCACTGTTCTAACCCATGTCAAGTCATGTATCATTTTACAGATGAGGATACAAGTGACTAACAGTATAACCAAACCAACAGCATCAACATAATAGGGATCATTAAGTCAGTGATCATTATTATGGGACAATGAGTAAAGAGACAACTGTCTTCCACAGTGTTCTGAATATTGTCTATCATCATCCGTCATTTCTGCTTCATGATATACAAGACTCCTGATATTATATTCTACATAAAAGAAGAGGGAAGTCAACACATATAAAGAGGTTTCTTACCATGAGACACTCCTGCTGAGATTACCAACAGTCCTAAAACAGCCTCCATGTCTCTTTACAACATAGGATCTCAGTTTATCAAATGAACTTCGGTACTTCAAAAAAGTCCTCTATTTTCTATTCAGAGCTGAATTTGTTTTACGTCACAAACAAAACCAATGCAAGGAAAGTATGAGAGAGAGCTCTTCCTGCCACTCAGAAGACCTCACCCAGTTTGTGACAAGCAAAAGAAGAAGTGTAATTTTGACCCTATTCATAGATTCTGACTCAGAGGAAAGAGGAAGAGCCTCATCAAAGTCTCAATTATTCATTATACAAACAGCCATGCTGGCTTCATGTCAGCATTTCTCTACGGCTGGCCATGCTTTCCTCCTGGCTACCCCAACCCCGACCAACAGCTCCGCACCCCCCTGCAGCTATTTCCCCAAGCCTCCCCAGCTTCTCCTTCAACTAAATCCAGATAGCAGATGTTCTGAAAAAGCTGCAAAACCTGGACCCATAGAAATCAGCTGGGCTAGACAATCTGGACCCTCTCTTTCTAAAATTATCCGCCGCCATTGTTGCAACCACTATTTCTAGTCTGTTCAACCTCTCGTTCGTATCGTCCGAGATTCCTAAAGATTGGAAAGCTGCTGCGGTCATCCCCCTCTTCAAAGGGGGTGACACTCTAGACCCAAACTGTTACAGACCTATATCCATCCTGCCCTGCCTTTCTTAAATCTTCGAAAGCCAATTTAACAAACAGAACACTGACCATTTTGAATCCCACCATACCTTCTCCGCTGTGCAATCTGGTTTCCGAGCTGGTCACAGGTGCACATCAGCCACGCTCAAGGTACTAAAGGATATCATAACCGAAATCGATAAAAGGCAGTACTGTGCAGCTGTCTTCATTGACCTGGCCAAGGCTGTCGACTCTGTAAATCACCGTATTGTTATCGGCAGACTCAACAGCCTTGTTTCTCAAATGACTGCCTCGCCTGGTTCACTAACTACTTCTCAGATAGAGTTCAGTGTGTCAAATCAGAGGGCCTGTTGTCCGGACCTCTGGCAGTCTCTATCGGGGTACCACAGGGTTCAATTCTCGGGCCGACTCTTTTCTCTGTATATATCAACGATGTTGCTCTTGCTGCGGGTGATTCCTTGATCCACCTCTACGCAGACGACACCATTATGTATACATCTGGCCCTTCTTTGGACACGGTGTTAAACGCTAGTAAAACTAAATGCATGCTCTTCAACCGATCGCTGCCCGCACCCGCCCGCCCGACTAGCATCACTATACTGGACGGTTCTGACTTCGAATAAGTGGACAAATACAAATACCTAGGTGTTTGGTTAGATTGTAACTCTCCTTCCAGACTCACATTAAGCATCTCCAATCCAAAATTAAATCGAGAATCGGCTTCCTATTTCGCAACAAATCATCCTTCACTCATGCTGCCAAACATACCCTCGTAAAACTTACTATCCTACCGATCCTTGACTTCGGCGATGTCATTTGCAAAATAGCCTCCAACACTCTACTCAGCAAATTGGATGCAGTCTATCACAGTGCCATTCGTTTTGTCACCAAAGCCCCATATACTACCCACTACTGCGACCTGTATGCTCTCGTTGGCTGGCCCTCGCTTCATATTCGTCGCCAAATCCACTGGCTCTAGGTCATCCATAAGTCTTTGCTAGGTAAAGCCCTGCCTTTTCTCAGCTCACTGGTCACCATAGCAGCACCCACCTGTAGCACGCGCTCCAGCAAGTATATTTCACTGGTCACCACCAAAGCCAATTCCTCCTTTGGTCACCTTTCCTTCCAGTTCTCTGCTGCCAATGACTGGATCGATTGCAAAAATCACTGAAGCTGGAGACTCAAATCTCCCTCTCTAACTTTAAGCACCAGCTGTCAGAGCAGTTCACAGATCACTGCACCTGTCCATAGCCCATCTGTAAATAGCCCATCCAACTACCTCACCCCATACTGTTATTTTTTTTTGTTCCTTTCCACCCCGGTATCTCTACTTGCACATTCATCTTCTGCAAATCTATCACTCCAGTGTTTAATTTCTAAATTGTAATATTTCGCCACTATGGCCTATTTATTTCCTTATCTCCCTTATCTTCCCTCATTTACACACGCTGTATATAGACTTTTCTATTGTGTTATTGACTTTGTTTGTTTATTCCATGTGTAACTCTGTGTTGTTGTTTGTGTCGCACTGCTTTGCTTTATCTTGGACAGGTCACAGTTGTAAATGAGAATGTGTTCTCAACTGGCCTATCTGGTTAAATAAAGGTGAAATAAAATAAAAATAAAACAGCGATCTCCTACCTCAATTTGGATGAATATTTCTACTTCAACGAGTCGGCGGTGGAGGACATACCACTCACCACGGATCAGGCCCTTATCCTCAACACGTAGGAGGAGATAGAGATGGCGCAAGAGAGGCCAACGTGCGGATACCCTGACGAAACTACATTGACAAGTAAATAAACCGCCTCTACCCTCTGTTCTATTGGTGTAAGTACAATCACTGGACGAGCTCCGTTCAAGACTATCCCATCAACGGGACCTGAAGAACTGTGAAATTCTGTTTCTCAGAGTTGTGGCTGAACATGGACATTGATAATATACATCTAGCTGGTTTTTCTATGCATCGGCAGGATAGAATGGCAGCGTCGAGTAAGTTCAAGGGGGAGGTGTGTGTCTCTTTGTGTGTCTCTTTGTGAACAGCTCTAATTTTCAAGAAGTCTTGAGGTTCTGCTCGCCTGAATTAGAATACCTCATGATAAACCATAGACCATACTATTTACCAAGCGTTTTAATCTATATTTTTCGTAGCTGTCAATTAACCACCACATACCTGATTCTGCCACTAAGACCACAATCAAGGAGCTGTAGAGGGCCATAAGCAAACAAGAAAATGCTCATCCAGAGGCAGCACTCCTCGTGGCCGGTGATTTTAATGCAGGAAAACTGAAATCCATCTTACCTAACTTCTACCAGGATGTCACCTGTGCAAGTAGACGCAAAAAAATCTCTAGATCACCTTTACTCCACACGCAGAGATGAATACAAAGCTCTCCCTCGCCCTCCATTTGGCAAATCTGACCATAACTCTATCCTCCTGATTCCTGCTAACAAGCAAAAACTCAAACAGGAAGTACCAGTGATGCGCTAAATATGGAAGTGGTCCAATGAAGCAGAAACTAAGCTCGGGATACATCTGATTGCATTGAGGAGTTTACCACATCAGCCACCGGCTTCATTAAGGTCGAGGTTGCAGATAAAGGATCAGATATTTATTTAGTTGGTGCTGTATATTAATTAATACACAGTGCATTCGGAAAGTATTCAGACCCCTTGACTTTTTCCACATTTTGTTACGTTGCAGCCTTATTCTAAAATGGATTTAAACATGAAAAAAAAAACTGAAATATCACATTTACATAAGTATTCATTACCTTTATTCAGTACCTTGTTGAAGCAACTTTGGCAGTGATTACAGCCTCGAGTCTTCTTGGGTACAATGCTACAATTTTGGCGCACCTGTATTTGGGAAGATTCTTCCATTCGTATCTGTAGATCCTCTCAAAATCTGTCAGGTGGGATGGGGAGCGTTGCTACAGAGCTCTTTTCAGGTCTCTCCAGAGATGTTCGATCAGGTTCAAGAGCAGGCTCTGGCTGGTTCACTCAAGGACATTCAGAGACTTGTCCCGAAAACATTCCTGTGTTGTCGGCTGTGTGCTTAGGGTCGTCCTGTTGGAAGGTGAACCTTTGCCCCAGTCTGAGGCACTAAGTAATCTGCAGCAGGTTTTCATCAAGGAACTCTCTGTACTTTGCTCCGTTCATCTTCCCTCGATCCTGACTAGTCTCCCAGTCCCTGCCGCTGAAAAACATCCCCACAGCATGATGCAGATACCACCATGCTTCACCGTAGGGATGGTGCCACGTTTCCTACAGATGTGACACTTGGCATTCAGGCCAAAGAGTTCAATCTTGGTTTCATCATCCCCCGACTGCTCAGTTTGGCCTGGTGGCCAGCTCTAGGAAGAGTATTGGTGGTTCCGAACTTCTTCCATTTAAGAATGATGGAGGCCAATGTGTTCTTGGGACCTTCAGTGCTGCAGTCATGTTTTGGTAACCTTCCCCAGATCTGTGCCTCGACACCATCCTGTCTCTGAGCTCTTAGGACAATTCCTTCGACCTCATGGCTTGGTTTTTGCTCTGACATGCACTGTCAACTGTGGGACCTTATATAGACAGGTCTGTACCTTTCTAAATCATATCCAATCAATTGAATCAAGTTTTAGAAACATCTCAAGGATGATCAATGGAAACATGATTCATTTGAGCTCAATTTCAAGTCTCATAAATAAGGTATTTCTGTTTTTATATTTAATGAATTTGCTAAAATGTCTAAAAACCTGTTTTTTGCTTTGTCATTATGGGGTATTGTGTGTAGATTGATGAGAATATTTTTTGTATACATTTAACAATAACGTAACAAAATGTGGAAAAGGGGAAGGGGTCTGAATACTTACAGAATGTGCTGTACATGGGTTCTAACTTGAACAATTATTAGTTAGTTTACAATTTTACAATTTAAGCTCCCTCCATATAAAAAACACCAAAAATGCAGAGAGCACACAGAGAGCCCAAGTGTAGACAACCAGAGCCTCCCAAAACACAACACATGCAGCAAGCTCCAAACATAAACTTTTCCATCTAGCAAAATCCACAATCCTTTCTCCAAAATGCTACCAGATCCACAAATGAACACCTGGTCGAAGAGTCGGTTTAGTCCGCCATCCACACACATAGACACACACACAGTTTCGGCCACAGCCACAGGCCACTATACTTAATTAACTTCTTGTCAATACGGGGGCGCTGTTTTCACTTTGGATAAAATCGTGCCCAAATTAAACGGCCTCGTACTCTGTTCTAGATCATACAATATGCATATTATTATTACTATTGGATAGAAAACACTCTCAAGTTTCTAAAATTGTTTGAATTATATCTGTGAGTAAAACAGAACTCATTTGGCAGCAAACTTCCATACAGGAAGTGAAAAATCTGAAAACGAGGCTCTGTTTCAGGGCTTGCCTATTCAACTGGCTTTTATTTATCGATATGTATGCACTTCATACGCCTTCCACTAGATGTCAACAGGCAGTGGAAGGTGGAATGGGGTGTCTAGCTTGATCTGAGGCCGAATAAGAGCTTTTGGAGTGACAGGTCCGGTATTTTCTTTGTCTTCGACGGCGCGCGGGGGAGCTCGACATTGTCTTCTGAAAAGCGTTCGGTATACACGGCGAATATCTCCGGCTCTGATTTTATTTGATACATATGATAAAAACATCATAAAGTAGGTTTTTTCAACCGAGTTTTATCAGTTTATTCAACGTTTATTGGAACTTTTGGAGTTTTCCGTTCTTTGCGCCAAGAGAGGATGGGAATGTTAGCAACCTTGGCTAGCATTGTGGCGCGAATTCGACAGAAGAAATGGACATTCTAAAACCAAACAACGATTTATTCTGGAAATAGGACTCCTTGTACAACATTCTGATGGAAGCTCAGCAAAAGTAAGACAACATTTATGATGTTATTTTGTATTTCTGTGTAAAATGTTGACTCCTATTCTCCGCCGTGTTGGTGAGCGCTGTCTCACAATAACGCATGCTGTATGTCATACTAAAGTTATTTTTAAAAATCTAACACAGCGGTTGCATTAAGAACCAGTGTATCTTTCATTTGCTGTACAACATGTAAAGTTTATGATGAGTTCTTTGGTCAGATTAGGTTAGTGTCCAAAATATCTCCGGACATTCTGGGGAAATGTTGCTACGTATTCACAATGTATAACCACGATTTGCAGCTCTAAATATGCACATTTTCGAACAAAACATAAATGTATTGTATAACATGATGTTATAAGACTGTCATCTGATGAAGTTGTCCAAAGGTTAGTGATTAATTTTATCTATATTGCTGGTTTTTGCGAAAGCTACCTTTGCGGTGAATAAATGCTTTTGTGTGTGTGGCTATTGTGGTAAGCTAATATAATTGTATATTGTGTTTTCACTGTAAAGCACTTAAAAAAATCGGAAATATTGGCTGGATTCACAAGATGTTTATCTTTCATTTGCTGTACACCATGTATTTTTCATAAATGTTTTATGATGAGTATTTATGTATTTCACGTTGCTCTCTGTAATTATTCTGGCTGCTTTGGTGCTATTTTTGATGGTGGCTGCAATGTAAAACTATGATTTATACCTCAAATATGCACATTTTCGAACAAAACATAAATGTCTTGTATAACATGTTATAAGACTGTCATCTGATGAAGTTGTTTCTTGGTTAGTGACTAATTTTATCTCTATTTTGTCGGTTTTGTGAAAGCTACCTATGCGGTGGAAACATGGTGAAAATATGCGGTTGTGTGTTTGGCTATTGTGGTTAGCTAATAGAAATACATATTGTGTTTTCGCTGTAAAACATTTTAAAAATCGGAAATGATGGCTGGATTCACAAGATGTTTATCTTTCATTTGCTGTATTGGACTTGTGATTTCATGAAAATTATATTATATGATATCCCTGTCCCGTTAGGCTAGGCTATGCTAGTCAGGAGGATCCCGGATCCGGGAGGGTGATGAAGTAGAGTTAAGCAATAAGGTCCGAGGAGGTGTGGTATATGGCCAATATACCACAGCTAAGGGCTGATCTAATTTATGACGCAACGTGAAGTGCCTGGACCCAGCCCTTAGCTGTGGTAAATTGGCTCTATACCACAAACCCAGAGGTGCCTTATTGCTATTATAAACTGGTTCAAATTGAATTAGACCAGTAAAAACATTATTTTTGTCATAGCTGTGGTATACGATGTGATATAACACGGCTTTCAGCCAATTAGCATTCAGGGCTCGAACCACACGGTTTATAAAGAAACATTGATCTCCATCGCGAAAAAAACTCCTCTTTTCCCATAGGCTTCTACTATCTATAATATGACAGCACCAGCAGTTAGCTACCAACAGCTGGCAGACATGTTAATTTGGTTACTTCAGCATTAATCAGTGTTTTTTAGATGTGAGCTGAAGACGTGAGCTGAATGCGGTAGCTCTATAGCTAGCTAATGTTAGCATAGAGGTAGTAACCCAGATAGCAGACAATTCCGGCAATTTTTTGGCACTGCTGGCTTTGCCACGACAGCGGCTAGTCCTATGTGGGCCAACAATGTGCCAAATACGGCAAACGATTCTGTATTAATTGTGGAAGGCCAAAATTGGGAATATTGTGGCTTGCGATATAATGACAGCATATATTTCATATTCTTAAAAAATATATTAAAAAAATAAGCACTGTGCATCTTCTTGCACTCTACATTTCATCCCTTTGATATGTACACATCAATATCACTGTTTTATTTTATTTATTTTAACTGCCTGTTAACACAAACCGGTGGTTTCTGTAATGTCTGTTGCCAGTTCGACTTGTCTCTTCAAGCATACCAGCGTTTTTTTCCCGTACTCCTGTTTTTCTAGTCCCTGTTTTCTAGTCCTCCCGGTTCCAACCTTTTCTGTCGGTCCTGACCCTGAGCCCACCTGCCATCCCATTCTGCTTGCCCTGACCCTGAGCCCACCTGCCATCCCATTCTGCCTGCCCTGACCCTGAGCCCACCTGCCATCCCATTCTGCCTGCCCTGACCTTGAGCCTGCCTGCCGTCCTGCACTCATCTGACTCTGACCTGGTTTACGAACATCTGCCTGTCCTCGACCTGCCTCTTGCCTGCCCCTTGTCTATTAATAAATATCAGAGACAAACCATCTGCCTCCTGTGTCTGCATTTGGGTCTCATCCTGAGGTCATTATAGTGCCCTTTGATCCATTGCTATTAATCTTTTAAATTGTGTATTAGTATATTTTGTACTTGCTGTTGTTGGGCTAAATGCAAGTAAGCATTTCATTGTACGGTATTAATTTAGTTCTTGCATATTACAATAGACGTACATGACTTAACAATGGATTGCAATTAACCCCCTTTTTTTTGGTGCTATATAAAGTTTAACCTATTTAATGGTTTATTATGGTTCTTTAGAACCTAAGGAAAGGGTTATTGATATAGCTTACAGGTTCCATTCATAACCGTAAGCATAATTTTAATATAAGAAATAAAAAAACATCAAATAGGGTTTAACAATCTTTATAGCAAAGACCTTCCACTATTTGGAACCATTTTTCTTTTTTTTGTGTGTACCAAATGTTTTACTATGTTAGACTATTCAAAGTGAATACCTCCAACTCTTGGCGCCAACCCCTAGTCATTTGATATGAACAACCAATTAGACTACAAGACCCATGATATTTTGAGAGGAGACCCCAGGGATCAGTTACCAAATTAAAGCATTGCTAGCAAACTACATGCGGCAATAACACTGTTGTTGGATCGGTTGCATGCAATAGCTAGCTAGGTAACTAGCTTCATGAAATCTGTAAGTTTGTTATTTTTTCCTACCTGACCTTTATATAGCTTAGCTTCAATAATATATTTTCCTTATGAAACTGCAATTGGACCATAAGAAATTGAGTGTCGGCAAGGTAACCTGGCTAGGTTAGCTAGCTTGGAATTCCTGGCAACTAGCTAGCTAGCCAAAAATGTAAGCTAGACAAAAATGTCAGCTAGCTAGCTTGTCAGGCTTCCTTAAAAGCTAATGTATCAAGATTTATATCGGTCTTATAGCAAGTAGGCTGTCAACTGAAAGTATTTGCTGTCCGGTTGTTTGACTAACATTTGTGAACTAAATCGAGGAACTTTTCATTGTGATAGATAGCTAGCTAGCTAAGTTAACATGTCCAGTTAACATGTCCTGCCCAAGTAGAATGAGCAGGTGTACTAGTAGCTAGCTACTCACTAGCTAGTTCAATTTTTTATTTTAGGTTGTGTAAGTTAGATGTCAAGGGGCCATTACTGAGGATGCTAGCTATTTAAGGGTGAGTACTGCAGCTAGCTTACTGTAGACAACGCTATTTGATAAACTCTTTATGTTTCTAGCTGTCTAGTAGCAGTGCTATGTAGATATATACAGTGGAAAGAAAACGTATGTGAACCCTTTGGAATTACATGGATTTCTGCATAAATTGGTTATCAAATTGTATGTGATCTTCATCTAAGTCACAACAATACACAAACATTGTGTGCTTAAACTAATAACACACAAAGTATTGTATTTTTCTTGTCTATATTGAATACATAATTTACACATTCACATTGTAGGTTGGAAAAAGTATGTGAATCCCTAGGCTTATGACTTCTCCGAAATCAAATTGGAGTCAGGAGTCAGCTAACCTGGAGTCCAATCAATGAGACGAGATTGGAGATGTTGGTTAGAGCTGCCTTGCCCTATAAAAAACACTCACAAAATGTGAGTTTGCTATTCACAAGAAGCATTGCCTGATGTAAACCATGCCTTGAACAAAATAGATCTCAGAAGACCTAATATTAAGAATTGTTGACTTGCATAAAGCTGGAAAAGTATACCTAAAAGCGTTGATGTTCATCAGTGCTATGGTCCAATTGCAAAATGTCTATACATGGAGAAAGTTCAGCACTGTTGCTACTCTCCCTAGAGAAGAGGCAGGCGGGTACAGAATCCAGAACAGGCAAGGGTCAAAACCGGAAGGACTAGAAGAAGCAGAATAGCAAAGGCAGGAGTACGGAAAAACCGCTGGTTGACATGGAACATACAAGACGAACTGGCACAGAGAGACAGGAAACACAGAGATAAATACACTGGGGAAAACCAGCGACACCTGGAGGGGGTGGAGACAATAACAAGGACCGGTGAAACAGATCAGTGTTTGACACATATACATCCCACAGTAACATCAATGCTATTTATAATCTTATGTTACCTAAACCTTCATAAACACAGCCAAATATACAGTATAGAATGTTTTAATTACAGTTAGAATGTTGCTTTTAGCTTGACTCAAGGCCCAAACATCTTATGTTAACTATTTAGTGCTGGTAAAAATCAAATCAAATCAAATGTATTTATATAGCCCTTCTTACATCAGCTGATGTCATAAAGTGCTGTACAGAAACCCAGCCTAAAACCCCTAACAGCAAGCAATGCAGGTGTGGAAGCACGGTGGCTAGGAAAACTCCCTAGAAAGGCCAAAACCTAGGATGAAACCTAGAGAGGAACCAGGCTATGAGGGGTGGCCACTCCTCTTCTGGCTGTGCCGGGTGGAGATTATAACAGAACATGGCCAAGATGTTCAAATGTTCATAAATGACCAGCTTGGTCAAATAATAGTAATCACAGTGAACAGGTCAGTGTTCCATAGCCGCAGGCAGAACACTTGAAACTGGAGCAGCAGCATGGCCAGGTGGACTGGGGACAACAAGGAGTCATCATGCCAGGTAGTCCTGAGGCATGGTCCTAGGGCTCAGGTCCTCCGAGAGAGAGAGAAAGAAAGAAAGAAAGAGAGAAAGAGAGAATTAGAGAGAGCATACTTAAATTCACACAGGACACAGAATAAGACAGGAGAAGTACTCCAGATATTACAGACTGACCCTAGCCCCCCGACACATAAACTACTGCAGCATAAATACTGGAGGCTGAGACAGGAGTGGTCAGGAGACATCCGATGATACTCCCGGACAGGGCCAAACAGGCAGGATATAACCCCACCCACTTTGCCAAAGCACAGCCCCCACACAACTAGAGGGAAAGCTTCAACCACCAACTTACCATCCTGAGACAAGGCCGAGTATAGCCCACAAAGATCTCCGCCACGGCACAACCCAAGGGGGGACGCCAACCCAGACAGGAAGACCATGTCAGTGACTCAACCCACTCAAGTGACGCACCCCTCCTAGGGACGGCATGGAAGAGCACCAGTAAACCAGTGACTCGTGCCCCTGTAATAGGGTTAGAGGCAGAGAATCCCAGTGGAGAGAGGGGAACCGGCCAGGCAGAGACAGCAAGGGCGGTTCGTTGCTCCAGTGCCTTTCCGTTCACCGTCACACTCCTGGGCCAGACTACACTCAATCATAGAACCTACTGAAGAGATGAGTCTTCAATAAAGACTTAAAGGTTGAGACCGAGTCTGCGTTTCTCACATTGGTAGGCAGACCAATCCATAAAAATGGAGCTCTGTAGGAGAAAGCCCTGCCTCCAGCTGTTTGCTAAACTTCTAGGGACAATTAGGAGGCCTGCGTCTTGTGACCGCAGTGTACATGTAGGTATGTATGGCAGGACCAAATCGGAAAGATAGGTAAGAGCAAGCCCATGTAATGCTTTGTAGGTTAGCAGTAAAACCTTGAAATCAGCCCTTGCCTTAACATGAAGCCAGTTTAGGGAGGCTAGCACTGGAGTAATATGATACATTCTTTGTTCTAGTCAGGATTCTAGCAGCGGTATTTAGCACTAACTGAAGTTTATTTAGTGCTTTATCCGGGTAGCCTGAAAGTAGAGCATTGCAGTAGTCTAACCTAGAAGTAACAAAAGCATGGATTCATTTTTCTGCATAATTTTTGGACAGAAAGTTTCTGATTTTTGCAATGTTACGTAGATGGAAAAAAAGCTGTCCTTGAAACAATCTTGATATATTCGTCAAAAAAGAGATCAGGGTCCAGAGTAACGCCAAGGTCCTTCACAGTTTTATTTGAGACGACTGTACAACCATCAAGATTAATTGTCAGATTCAAGCATCTCTGTTTTGTCCGAGTTTAAAAGTAGAACGTTTGCAGCCATCCACTTCCTTATGTCTGTAACACAGGCTTCTAACGAGGGCAATTTTGGGGCTTCACCATGTTTCATTGAAATGTACTGCTGTGTGCCATCCGCATAGCAGCGAAAGTTAACATTATGTTTCCGAATGACATCACCAAGAGGTAAAATATATAGTGAAAACAATAGTGGTCCTAAAACGGAACATTGAGGAACACCGAAATTTACAGTTGATTTGTCAGAGGACAAACCATTCACAGAGACAAACTGATATCTTTCCGACAGTGTCTGTGTAGACCAATTTGGGTTTCCAATCTCTCCAAAAGAATGTGGTGATCGATGGTATCAAAAGCAGCACTAAGGTCTAGGAGCACGAGGACAGATGCAGAGCCTCGGTCTGACGCCATTAAAAGATCATTTGCCACCTTCACAAGTGCAGTCTCAGTGCTGTGATGGGGTCTAAAACCAGACTGAAGCATTTCGTATACATTGTTTGTCTTCAGGAAGGCAGTGAGTTGCTGCGCAACAGCTTTTAATTTTTTGGGGAGAGGAATGGGAGATTCAATACAGGCCGATCATTTTTTATATTTTCTGGGTCAAGGTTTGGCTTTTTCAAGAGAGGCTTTATTACTGCCACTTTTAGTGAGTTTGGTACACATCAGGTGGATAGAGAGCCGTTTATTATGTTCAACATAGGAGGGCCAAGCACAGCAAGCAGCTCTTTCAGTAGTTTAGTTGGAATAGGGTCCACCATGCAGCTTGAAGGTTAATAGGCCATGATTATTTTCATCAATGTGTCAAGAGATATAGTACTAAAACACTTGAGTGTTTCCCTTGATCCTAGGTCCTGGCAGAGTTGTGCAGACTCAGGACAACTGAGCTTTGGAGGAATACGCAGATTTAAAGAGGAGTCCGTAATTTGCTTTCTAATGATTGTGATCTTTAACTCAAAGAAGTTCATGAATTTATTACTGCTGAAGTGAAAGTCATCCTCTCTTGGGGGATGCTGCTTTTTAGTTAGCTTTGCGACAGTATCAAAAAGAAATGTTGGATTGTTCTTATTTTCCTCAATTAAGTTGGAAAAATAGGATGATCAAGCAGCAGTGAGAGCTCTTCGATACTGCACGGTACTGTCTTTCCAAGCTAGTCGGAAGACTTCCAGTTTGGTGTGGCACCATTTCCGTTCCAATTTTCTGGAAGCTTGCTTCAGAGCTCGGGTATTTTCTGTATACCAAGGAGCTAGTTCCTTATGACAAAAGTTTTTAGTTTTTAGGGGTGCAACTGCATCTAGGGTATTGCGCAAGGTTAAATTGAGTTCCTCAGTTAGGTGGTTAACTGATTTTTGTCCTCTGACGTCCTTGGGTAGGCAGAGGGATTCTGGAAGGGCATCAAGGAATCTTTGGGTTGTCTGAGAATTTATAGCACGACTTTTGATGCTCCTTGGTTGGGGTCTGAGCAGATTATTTGTTGCGATTGCAAACGTAATAAAATGGTGGTCTGATAGTCCAGGATTATGAGGAAAAAACGTTAAGATCCACAACATTTATTCCATGGGACAAAACTAGTCGATGAGTCGATGATGGCTCCGAAAGCCTTTTGGAGTGGGTCTGTGGACTTTTCTCTTTTATCTGCTATGACTACAAGGTCTGATAGGAATTCAGGGAACTCAGTGAGGAACGCTGTATATGGCCCAGGAGGCCTGTAAACAGTAGCTATAAAAAGTGACTGAGTAGGCTGCATAGATTTCATGATTAGAAGCTCAAAAGACGAAAACGTCTGTTTTCTTTTGTAAATTGAAATTTGCTATCGTAAATGTTAGCAACACCTCCGCCTTTGCTGGATGCGCGGGGGATATGGTCACTAATATTAACACAGTCTCTTATTTGAAAAAATAACAGTTGTGTTCTGCACTGTTAATTTGTATTTTTTTGTCTTATATAACTCCAGCTACCTTTTGAAGGTTTTTATGTCTCATAACAGGTGATTGAACAGTCCCCAGTGTTGCTTGTTGTTTTGGCCTTGGTTGGAGGTGCTTTTTTATCTGTAAGGTTTAGAAACATTGTCTCTTCCTACAAAAAAAGCTAAAAAGTCTTGGTTCTGTCTTACAATACTTGCCAAACAAAGCTACACTGACTGGCTTTGACATTTAACTATTTGAACATAGCTCTCAACATATATATTTTTTTCTTTTTTAGAAGTGCAAACTGAAGGTCATTTGAAAAAAGAAGATCGAGGGGAGTAAATTGGGTTATAATGCCCAAAGTAATTTGAGGAAAAAAGCAGCAAAGAGGGTGAATCCGTTAATTCTGTCAGTTCAGAGAGAGGTTCTGGAAGGTGTTCACGAAGTTGATGGCACGGGTCAATACCCTAGCGTGGAAGATATGGACATGTCTGATGTAGAAGTGGCGGATTGGGAAGGATCAGGTGTTGACAATTTATCAGACAGTGAGAGAAGTGAGGGAGACAGTTCTACTGGTGATGAGAGTGAAGGCTTGATGGGCACCTGGCAGACTGGGCTGTAGAGTTTAGGATCCCGTTGATTGCTTTATCTGCCATGTTCATAATTTTTCGAATTTACCACATTTTTCTTTCCAAAGATGGGCGATCTTTACTGGGCATCAAAACTCTGTATAAAATTGAGACACTGGCTGATGTCTCATTTCACTAATTTGGAATAGTCAATGTGCTTAACAAACTACTGCAAAGACTATGTTCTTGTGTTCCGGAAAGGTATGCTGTTAAGTTGCAGCTTAACTTTGATGGCCTTCCTCTTTTTAAGAGCTCTGTCAGTCAGTTTTGGTCAATACTCTGAATTATCCAAGAACATGCGAAAAGGCCTGGTCACTGAATAAAAAAGCTTAAGTGGGGGTTTTCTTTTCATGGGATTTTTTTTCTTTTTTAAATGTAACTTCTGTTATGTGTGATGCCCCAGCTAGATCATTTTTAAAAAGTGTCAAGTCCCACACTGGATATAGTGGCTGTGACAAGTGCTACCAAAGGGGTGTCTACAAAGGCAACCGTGTGACATTTCCTGAGGTTAATGTCAGGCCTAGAAACTGTTTTTTAATCAGTTAGTTCATGAAGAGCACCACCATATCCAGTCTCCTCTTTTGCATACTAATATTGATATGGTGACAGGCTTCCCTCATGACTACATGCATTTTTTTTTTGGGGGGTCATGAAACGCCTGTTGGATCTGTGGATGGGCAGTAGTTGTCCACTGCACTGTCGTATTTCTTCCTGTCAAATTAAATCAAATCACATGTTATTTGTCACATGCACCGAATACAACCGGTGTAGACCTTACAGTGAAATGCTTACTTATAAGCCCTTAACCAACAATGCAGTTTTAAGAAATATTTTTTGTTGTTGAAATATAACAAACAATTAAGTAGCAACAATAAAATAACAATAGCGAGGCTATATACAGGGGGTTCCGGTACAGAGTTGATGTGCGGGGGCACCGGATAGTCGAGGTAATTGAGGTAATATGTACATGTAGGTAGAGATAAAGTGACGGTGCATGGATAATAAACAGAGTAGCAGCAGTGTACAAATGTGGGGTGGGGTGGGGAAGCTGTTAAGAAGCCTTTTTGACCAAGACTTGGAGAGGTTGTTATCCTGGCACCACACTGCCAGGTCTCTGACCTCCTCCCTAAAGGCTGTCTCATTGTTGTCAGTGATCAGGCCAACCACTGTTGTGTCGTCGGCAAACGTAATGATGGTGTTGGAGTCGTGCATGGCACGGCAGTCATGGGTGAACAGGGAGTACAGGAGGGGACTGAGCAAGCACCCCTGAGGGGCCCCTGTGTTGAGGATCAGCGTGGCAGATGTGTTGTTACCTACCCTTTCCACCTGGGGACGGCCCGTCAGGAAGTCTAGGATCCAGTTGCAGAGGGAGGTGTTCAGTCCCAGGGTCCTTAGCTTAGTGATGAGCTTTGAGTGCACTATTGTGTTGAATGCTGAGCTGTAGTCAATGAATAGCATTCTTATGTAGCTTCCTCTATCTTAGAAAGGCTTGTAGCTTTAAGGAGGTACACCCTAATGGAGTTTGCCAGAAAACCTTGTCCACTTGCTGACAGATTAAGATGGAAAGTGAAAGAGCTGTGTCAGTTTTTACTCTACACAGGTCCACTTGTTCTCAAGGATGGGTTGTTGGTGTATATCTTTTAGCGAGTCCTGAATATTATATAACAATAAATGACCTAGCCAACACATTACTTGTCTCATTTTTCTTTTTTTCCCTTTTATTTCACCTTTATTTAACCAGGTAGGCTAGTTGAGAACAAGTTCTCATTTGCAACTGCGACCTGGCCAAGATAAAGCAAAGCATTTCGACACATACAACATCACAGAGTTACACATGGAATAAACAAACATACAATCAATAATACAGTAGAAAAAGTCTATATACAGCATGTGCAAATGAGGTAGGATAAGGGAGGTAAGGCAATAGGTAGGCCATGGTGGCAAAGTAATTACAATATAGCAATTAAACACTGGAATGGTAGAATGTGCAGAAGACAAATGTGCAAGTAGAGATACTGGGGTGCAAAGGAGCAAGATAAATAAATAAATATAGTATGGGGATGAGGTAGTTGGATGGGCTATTTACAGATGGGCTATGTACAGGTGCAGTGATCTTTTATTATTATTATTTATTATTATTATATTATTATTTGTGCCCTGGTCCTTGTTCAGCACTTTCGACAACTGTATGGTCAGGTATTTATCGTTTATAATAGTAGTTCCCTAACTTTTTATAGTCCCGTACCCCTTCAAACATTCAACCTCCAGCTGCGTACCCCCTCTAGCACCAGGGTGAGCGCACTCTCAAATTATGTGTTTTGCCATCATTGTAAGCCTGCCACTGTCACGCCCTGACCATAGTTTGCTTTGTATGTTTTATGTTTTGGTTGGTCAGGGTGTGATCTGTGTGGGCATTCTATGTTGTATGTCTGGTTTGTCTTTTTCTGTGTTTGGCCTGATATGGTTCTCAATCAGAGGCAGGTGTTTTGCGTTGTCTCTGATTGGGAACCATATTTAGGTAGCCTGTTTTGTATTGTGGGTTGTGGGTTATTGTCTATATCTATACGTTGGTTGCTTGTGTCTGCACTTTCGTTATATAGCGTCACGTTCGTTTTGTTGTTTTGTACTTTGTTTAAGTGTTCTTCATTTCTTCGTTTATTAAATTAAGTATGTATTCTAACCACGCTGCGTTTTGGTCCGATCCTTACTCCTCCTCAGACGAGGAGGATTACGACGTTCGTGACAGCCACACTAACACTATGTGCTACATTTATTAATTAAACATAAGAATGAGTTTTTGCCACAACCCTTCTTGTGGGAAGTGACAAAGAGCTCTTATAGGACCAGGGCACAAATAATAATATAATAATAAGAAATCGTTTTGCTCGTTATTTAGCCGTCTTACATATAATACCTTATTTGTTGATCACGAATTGTGAATAACATCACAAGTTAATGAGAAGGGTGTGCTTGAAAGGATGCACATAACTATTTCACACACAAAATCATACAATGATGGAAAGACCTGTGTGTTGTCTTGTTAATGCAGACAGAGAAGAGCTCCAACTTCTTAATCATAGACTCAAATTTGTTCCACACTTTGAATATAGTTGCGGAGAGTCCCTGTAATCCTAGATTCAGATCATTCTTGCAAGAAAAAACATCCCCCAGACAGGCCAGTTGTGTGAGAAACTCATCCTCATGCAAGTGGTCAGACAGTGAAAATAATGGTCAGTAAAGAAAACTTCAAGCTCATCTTTCAATAAAAAAAAACGTCTCAATACTTTGCCCCTTAATAACCAGCGCACTTCTGTATGTTGTAAAAGCATTACATGGTCGCTGCCCATATCATTGCTTAATGTAGAAAATACACGAGTGTTCAGGGGCCTTGCTTTAACAAAGTTAACCATTTTCACTGTAATGTCCAAAACGTCTTTCAAGCTGTCAGGCATTCCATTGGCAGCAAGAGCCTCTCAGTGGATGCTGAAGTGTACCCAAGTGGCGTCGGTAGCAACTGCTTGCACGCACATTACCACCACTATGTCTTCCTGTCATGGCTTTTGCACCATCAGTACAAATACCAACACATCTTGACCACCAAAGTTCATTTGTTGTCACAAAGCTGTCCAGTAAAATATCCTCTCCTGTTATCCTGGTTTCCAGTGGTTTGCAGAAGAGGATGTCTTCCTTAATTGACCCCCCATAAACGTAACGGACATGTACCAGGAGCTGTGCTAGGCCCGCCACGTCTGTTGACTCATCCATCTGTAACGCATAGAATTCACTGGCTTCTATGCAAATCAATAACTGTTTCAAAACATCTCCTGCCATGTCACTGAAGCGTTGTGAAACAGTGTTGTTTGATGAAGCCATTGTCTGTATAGTTTTTTTTGCCGTTTCCCAAAGCATTGTCCCAGCCATATCCACGGCAGCAGGAAGAATTAAGTCTTCCACAATAGTACGGAGCTTGCCTGTCCTAGCCACTCGGTAGCTCACCATATAAGACAATTCTAGGCCCTTCTTGTTAATGGTATTTGTTGCTTTTATACAGTTGAAGTCAGAAGTTTACATACACCTTAGCCAAATACATTTAAACTCCGTTTTTCACAAATCCTGACATTTAATCCTTGTAAGAATTCCCTGTCTTAAGTCAGTTAGGATCACCACTTTATTTTAAGAACGTGAAATGTCAGAATAATAGTAGAGAGAATTATTTTTTTCAGCTTTTATTTATTTCATCACATTCCCAGTGGGTCAGAAGTTTATATATACTCAATTAGTATTTGGTGGCATTGCCTTTAAATTGTTTAACTTGGGTCAAACGTGTCGGGTAGGATTCCACAAGCTTCCCACAATAAGTTGGGTGAATCTTGGCCCATTCCTCCTGACAGAGCTGGTGTAACTGAGTCAGGTTTGTAGGCCTCCTTGCTCGCAAACGCTTTTTCAGTTCTGCCCACAAATTTTCTTTGGGATTGAGGTCAGGGCTTTGTGATGGCCACTCCAATACCTTGACTTTGTTGTCCTTAAGTCATTTTGCCACAACTTTCGATGTATGCTTGGGGTCATTGTCCATTTGGAAGACCCATTTGCGACCAAGCTTTAACTTCCTGACTGATGTCTCGAGATGTTGCTTCAATATATCCACATAGTTTTCCTACCTCATAATGCCATCTATTTTTTGAAGTGCACCAGTCCCTCCTGCAGCAAATCACACCCACAACATGATGCTGCCACCCCCGTGCATCACGGTTGGGATGATGTTCTTCGACTTACAAGCCTCCCCCTTTTTCCTCCAAACATAACGATGGTCATTATGGCCAAACAGTTCTATTTTTGTTTCATCAGACCAGAGGATATTTCTCCAAGAAGTACTATCTTTGTCCCCATGTGCAGTTGCAAACCGTAGTCTGGCTTTTTTATGGTGGTTTTGGAACAGTGGCTTCTTCCTTGCTGAGCGGCCTTCCAGGTTATGTCAATATAGGACTCGTTTTACTGTGGATGTAGATACTTTTGTACCTGTTTCCTCCAGCATCTTCACAAGGTCCTTTGCTGTTGTTCTGGGATTGATTTGCACTTTTCACACCAAAGTACGTTCATCTCTAGGAGACCGAACGCGTCTCCTTCCTGAGTGGTATGACGGCTGCGTGGGCCCATGCTGTTTATACTTGCGTACTCTTGTTTGTACAGATGAACGTGGTACCTTCATGCATTTGGAAATTGCTCCCAAGGATGAACCAGACCTGATTTTCCCATGATGTCAAGCAAAGAGGCACTGAGTTTGAAGGTAAGCCTTGAAATACATCCACAGGTACACCTCCAATTGACTCAAATGATGTCAATTAGTCTGTCAGAAGCTTCTAAAGCCATTAATTTTTCAAGCTGTTTAAAGGCAGAGTCAACTTAGTGTATGTAAACTTCTGACCCACTGGAAATGTGATACAGTGAATTATAAGTGAAATAATCTCTCTGTTAACAGTTGTTGGAAAAATTACTTGTGTCATGCACAAAGTAGATGTCCTAACCGACTTGCCAAAACTAAAGTTTGTTAACAAGAAATGTGTAGTGGTTGAAAAACGAGTTTTAATGACTCCAACCTAAGTGTATGTAAACTTCTGACTTCAACTCTATGTATTAGAAGTCAATGAAAGAGCAAAGGGCTTTGTGCTTTCTTGAAAAGGTTACTTATATTTTCTCTCCATTCCAGTTTCTTATCAATAATCACTCTCTGCCAGGCACTAATCACATCAGACCACAGAACTGGCTACGTGAGATGTGGTCTGTGATGTTGTGATACTTGATTTACTACACCTCAGCATTGGATCTTCATGAAGGGAAGTGATACAGTGCATTGCGTTCGGAAAGTATAAACCCTTTCACTTTTTCCACATTTTGTTACATTACAGAAATGATTGTAAAATAGATTAAATAAATGTTTTCCTTCATCAATCTACACACTACCCCATAACGACAACGCGAAAACAGGGTTTTAGAATTAAAAAAAACAGCAGTATTCTTCAGGCTAGGATCTATTTTTCTCCACTTCCTGTCCGACTGACGTGCCCAAAGTAAACCGCATATTACTCAGGCCCAGAAGCCAAGATATGCATATAATTGGTACCATTGGATAGAAAACACTTTGAAGTTTGTAGAAATGTTAAAATAATGTATGATAATATAATACAATAGATATGGTAGGAGAAAATCCAAAGAAAAACCAACCAGAATGTTTTTGTTGAGAGAGCCCATGCTCTTACAATGGAAAGTATAGGGGCATATCCAAATCCAGCTCCCAGATTGCAATTCCTATGGCTTCCACTAGATGTAAGCAGTATTTGTTCAAGGTTTAAAGCTTGTTTCTTCCCAAACGAATAAGAATTAGTACTAGTACTAGGACTCAGAGTTTGAAATTAGTCTGTGCGTGCGCGATGAAGAGGATGCACACCTGCTATTATCGTTTTACTATTGAACATACTTTTTTCCATATTGAATATTATAGTTGAATTACATTTTTGGGTACCTGAGGATTAAATAGACATGTATTTTGACTTGTTTTAACAAAGTTTAATGGTAGCTTTTTGGATTCCTTTCTCTGCATGTTGAACGAGTAGATTACTCAAATCGATGGCGCCAACTAAACTGACTTTTGGCATATAAAGAAGGATTTTATCTAACAAAACGAGACTACATGTTGTAGCTGGGACCCTTTGGATTGCAAATCAGAAGAAGATTTTCAAAAAGTAAGTGAATATTTAATTGATTTTTGTGATTTTATGAAGCCTGTGCCGGTGGAAAACAATGTTGATGTGGGGTGCCGTCCTCAAACAATTGCATGGCATGCTTTCGCTGTAAATCCTTTTGTAAATCAGACAGTGCAGTTAGATTAACAAGAATTTAAGCTTTTAACCGATATAAGACACTTGTCTGTACCTAAATGTTTAATATCCATAATTATTATGATTATATATTTGAATTGCGCGCCCTCCAATTTCACCGGAAGTTGTCGACAGGTGTCCCGCTAGCGGGACGCCTAGCCCTAAGAATATTTATTTACAAAAGTATTCAGAACCTTTGCTATGAGAATCAAAATTGAGCTGGGGTGCATCTTGTTTTCATTGATCATCATTGAGATGTTTCTATAAGTTGTTTGGCGTCCACCTGTGGTAAATTCAATTGGTTGGACATGATTTGGAAAGGCACACACCTGTCTATATAAGGTCCCACAGTTGACAGTGCATGTCCGAGCAAAAACCAAGTCATGAGGTCGAAGGAATTGTCCTTACAGCTTTGAGACAGAATTGTGTCGAGACAGATCTGGGGAAGAGTACTAAAACATTTCTCCTGCATTGCCGGTCCCCATGAACACAGTGGCCTCCATCATTGTTAAATGAAGAAAGTTTGTAACCACCAAGACTCTTCCTCGAGCTGGCCGCCTGGCCAAACTGAGCAATTGGGGGCGAAGGGCTTTGGTCAGGGAGGTGACCAAGAACCAGATGGTCACTCTGACAGAGCTACAGAGTTTCTCTGTGGAGATGGGAGAATCTTCCAGAAGGACAACCATCTCTGCAGCACTCCACCAATCAGGCCTTTATGGTAGAGTGGCCAGACGGAAGCCACTCCTCAGTAAAAGGCACATGACAGCCCGCATGGAGCTTGCCAAAAGGGACCTAAAAACTCTCAGACCATGAGAAACAAAATTCTCTGGTCTGATGAAACCAAGATTGAACTCTTTGGCCTGAATGCCAAGCGTCATGTCTGGAGGAAATCTGGCGCTATCCATAAGGTGAAGCATGGTGGTGGCAGCATCATGCTATGTGTATGATTTTCAGCGGCAGGGACTGGGAGACTAGTCAGGATCGAGTGAGAGATGAACAGAGCAAAGTACAGAGAGATCCTTGGTGAAAACCTGCTCCAGAGCAAAGGTTCACCTTCCAACAGGACATCGACCCTAAGCACACAGCTGAGACAACACACTAGTGGCTTCGGGACAAGTCTCTGAATATCTTTGAGTGGCCCAGGCAGAGCCCGGACTTGAACCTGATCTAATATCTCTGGAGAGACCTCAAAATAGCTGTGCAGCAATGTTCCAATCCAACCTGACAGAGCTTTAGAGGATCTGCAGAGAAGAATGGGAGAAACTCCCAAAATACAGGTAAGTCAAGCTTGTAGCATCATACCCAAAAAGACTTGAGGCTGTAATCGCTGCCAAAGGTGCTTCAACAAAGTACTGAGTAAAGGCTCTGAATACTTCTGTAAATGTAATATTTAAAAGAAAATGTTTATAAATTTGCACACATTTCTAAAATCCTGTTTTTGCTTTGTCATTATGGGGAATTGTGTGTAGATTTATGAGGGGAAAAAACTGTTTAATCAATTTTAGAATAAGGTTGTAACGTAACAAAATGCGGGGGGAAATCAAGGGGTCTGAATACGTTCCGAATGCTCTATATGTAGCCTAAGAAACAATGTTTATGAAATCAATAAGTTGCTAGTAACAGATGACATTCATATTCTGACTATCTCTGAAACTCACTTAGATAATTCCTTGATGATACAGTGGAAGCAATAAATGGTTGTAACATCTACAGAAAAGACAGAAATGCCAATGGGGGCGGTGTTGCAGTCTATATTCAGAACCACATTCCTGTGAAGCTTAGAGAGGATTTCATATTAAATACTGTTGAAGTAATATGGCTACAGGTTCATCTGCTTCACATAAACCCCATTCTTGTAGGAAGCTGCTATAGACCACCATGTCCAAACAGTCGGTATCTGGATGATGTGTGTGAAATCAAATCAAATTTGATTGGTCACATACACATATTTTGCAGATGTTATTGCGGGTGTAGCAAAATGCTTGTGTTCCTAGCTCCAACAATGCAGTAGTATCTAACAATGCACAACAACACACACAAATCTAAAATTATAGAATGGAATTAAGAAATACACTACAGGTCAAAAGTTTTAGAACACCTTTTCTTTCTATATTTGAGATTCTTCAAATAGCCTCCCTTTGCCTTGATGACAGCTTTGCACACTCTTGGCATTATCTCAACCAGCTTCACCTTGAATGCTTTTCCAACAGTCTTGAATGAGTTCCCATATTCTGAGCACTTGTTGCGTTCTTTTCCTTCAATCTGCGGTCCGACTCATCCCAAACCATCTCAATTTGGTTGAGGTCGGGGGATTGTGGTGGCCAGGTCATCTGATGCAGCTCTACATCACACTCCTTCTTGGTAAAATAGCTCTTACACAGCCTGGAGGTGTTTTGGTCATTGTCATTTGGTCATATTCCTGTTGAAAAACAAATGATAGTCCCACTAAAACAAAACCAGATGGGATGGCATATCACTGCAGAATGCTGTGGTAGCAATGCTGGTTAAGTGTGCCTTGAATTATAAATATATCAGTGTCACCAGCAAAAGACCCCCACACGATAACACCTCCTCCTCCACGCTTTACGTTGGGAAATACACATGCAGAGATCATCTGTTCACCTACACCGCGGTTCACAAAGACAAGGCAGTTGTAACCGAAAATCTCCAATTTGGACTCCAGACCCAAGGACAAATTTCCACCGGTCTAATATCATCGCTCGTGTTTCTTGGTCCAAGCAAGTTTCGTCTTCTTATTGGTGTCCTTTAGTAGTGGTTTCTTACAGCAAATCAACCATGAAGGCCTGAATCACACAGTCTCCTCTGAACAGTTGATGTTGAAATGTGTCTGTTACTTGATCTCTGTGAAGCATTTATTTGGGCTGCAAATTTCTGAGGCGGGTAAACTCTAATGAACTTATCCTCTGCAGCAGAGGTAACTCTGGGTCTTCCATTCCTGTGGTGGTCCTCGTGAGAGCCAGTTTCATGGTAGAGCTTGATGGTTTTTGCGACTGCACTTGAAGAAACATTCAAAGTTCTTGAAATGTTCCATATTGACTGACCTTCTTGTCTTACAGTAAAGATGGACTGTCGTTTCTCTGCTTACTTGAGCTGTTCTTGCCATAATATGGACTTGGTCTCTTACCAAATAGGGCTATCATCTGTATACCCCCCCAAACTTGTCACACAACTGATTTACTCAAATGCATATAGAAGGAAAGAAATTCCACAAATTAACTTTTTAGAAGGCACACATGTTAATTGAAATGCATTCCAGGTGACTACCTCATGAAGCTGTTTGAGAGAATGCAAAGAGTGTGCAAAGCTGTCATCAAGGCAACGGGTGGCTATTTTGAAGAATCTCAAATATAACATATATTTTATTTGTTTAACATTTTTTTGGTTACTACCTGATTCCATATGTGTTATTTTGTAGTTTTGATGTCTTCACTAATATTCTACAATGTAGAAAATATAAACAAATTAAGAATAACCCTTGAATGAGTAGGTGTTCTAAAGCTTTTGACCGTTGGTGCATGTAAATATTAGGATGAGCAATGTCGGAGTGGCATTGACTAAAATACAGGAGAATCGAATACAGTAAATAGATATGAAATGAGTAAAGCAGTATGTAAACATTATTAAAGTGACTAGTGTTCCATTATTAAAGTGACAAGTGATTCCATGTCTATGTATATTCGGCAGCAGCCTTTAAAACTTCATCGGGATAGGGGGCAGCATTTCGACTTTGAACAAATTGCGTGCCCAAACGGAATTTCCTCCTACTCTGTCCCAGAAGGTAATACATGAATATTATTATTACTATCGTATAGAAAACACTCTGAAGTTTCTAAAACTGTTTGAATTATGTCTGTAAGTATAACAGAACTCATTTGGCAGACAAAAACCTGAGAAGAGGTCAAAACAGGAAGTGAGAACTCGATTTTCAAAACAGTGTCAAATGATACCCCTTCTAGTTATGGATGAGCAAACACTTCCTAGGGCTTCCACTAGATGTCACCGTCTTTAGATTTTAGTTATACGATTTTACTATAAAGGAGGGGCTCATAGGGGCTATTTTACAGAGTGGTCGTCAGAAACTTTCAGTCTCTTTTGGCGCGCTCACGAGAGAGAGTGCTCTCGTTCCAATGCTCTTTCTTCAGACAATGAAATTCTCCGGTTGGATCCTTATTGATGATTAATGTAAAACACATACTAAATATGGATTGCATACATCATTTGACCTGTTTCTACGACCTGTAACGGAACTTTTTGAGTTTTTGTCTGGAGGGATTGCTCGTGCGTCATGAAAATGGATTCCTGGGCTGAACATGCTAACAACAAGTGGCTAAATGATGGGCTTTATGGAACTTTTCAGTCATTTATTGTCGATCTGGGAATCCTGGGAGTGCCTTCTGATGAAGTTATTCAAAGGTAAGTGCATATTTATAGTGTTTTTGTAGCTTTTGTTGACGCCAAAATGGCGACTATTTCTTTGGCTGGATTGTGCTCTGAGTGCCGTTTTCAGATTAATCTTTTTCCGTAAAGTTTATTTTGAAATCTGACACACCGGTTGCATAGAGGATAAGTTTATCTTTAATTATGTGAATAACACTTGCATCTTTTATCAATGTTTATTATGAGTATTTCTGCAAAATCACCGGATGTTTTGGAATCAAAACATTACTGCACGTAACGCGCCAATGTAAACTGAGATTTATTTTATATACAGTGGGGAGAACAAGTATTTGATACACTGACGATTTTGCAGGTTTTCCTACTTACAAAGCATGTAGAGGTCTGTAATATATATCATAGGTACACTGCAACTGTGAGAGACGGAATCTAAAACAAAAATCCAGAAAATCACATTGTATGATTTTTAGGTAATTAATTTGCATTTTATTGCATGACATAAGTATTTGATCACCTACCAACCAGTAAGAATTCCGGCTCTCACAGACCTGTTAGTTTTTCTTTAAGAAGCCCAGTTTTCTTTAAAAAGCCCGCTAGCGGAACCCCAGTCCTAGACAGGTTAAGGTGCATGGTTGAATAACTGGGTGGTAGCCGGCTAGTGATGGCTATTTAGCAGTCTGATAGCCTTTAGATAGAAGCTGTTTTTAAGTCTTTCGTCCCAGAATTGATGCACCAGTACTGACATCGCCTTCTGGATGGTAGCGCGGTGAACAGGCCGTGTCCTTGATTATTTTTTTGACCTTCCTGTGACATCACAGATCATCATAGATCCAAGATGGCGTAGCAGTGTAGGCGTGTTTTTGTTCGTCCTCCCATGTACTTTTGTATTTTTCGTATTTTTTGTATATATATTTTTTTTAATTCTATCTTTTTTCTATCTCTTTTCGATTTTTAATTCGATTATACCTTCCGGTAACCTGCCTCACCCTATGTGATACGGAATCGCTATTATTTTTAACTTTGGAACACATTCAAGAACCTCCAGTAGCTAACCAGCTAATCAGCTACAAGCTATTTAGTCATTCTTAGCCACTGCTAGCGGCTTTTACCTTCTGCACAGACACCAGCCCTGTTCTTAGCCTGGATATTAGTCGCCAATCTACCAGCATCGAACTGTCTCTCCACAACAACGCCGGATTCCTGCCGTAATCCCAGCTTGCAGCTAGCTAGCTCACAGCTAGCTTGCACCCTCCGTGGCACCCAGTACCGAAGCTATCCCTGAGGCCCACCCCCGGCCTACTCAGCTGTTTACCCGAACCACACTCATACATGACTAGAGCCCAATACTCCATCGGATCCTTGATGTTAACTCTGGACCTTGGCACCGGATCACCACTGCTACCGATTGGCTATAGTGGCTAACGCCACTGCCACGAAGCTAGCACCAGTTATCAAACAAAATTCTACAATACCTCTTTCGCCATCTGGCTTGGATTCTCTGTCGACACGGCGCCCCGCCGCACCACCACGTCTGGTCTGCCGACGAATACTCCATCCGCTGTGCCCTCAACCGGCCTCCGTCTGAGCAGACCACCCCCGGGCTACTAACTTTAAACGCCGCGTGCTAGCGTGGTGACGGCTTCCCTGTTCCATCCACTGCTCCCCCCTGGACACTATGATCACTTGGCTACATAGCTGATGCCTGCTGGACTGTCCAATAATCACGGTACTCCATTCTGTTTATTTGTGTTTATCTGTCGGCCCCAGCCGCGAACTCAGGCTCTGTGTGTAGTTAATCCGACCCTCTCTGCCTAGTCATCGCCATTTTACCTGCTGTTGTTGTGTTAGCTGACTAGCTGCTGTTGACTCACCTGTTGTTTTAGCTAGCTCTCCCAATCAAGACCTGCGATTACTTTATGCCTTACTATATGTCTCTCTCAAATATCAATATTCCTTGTATACTGTTGTTCGGGTTAGTTATCATTGTTTCAGTTCACAATGGAGCCCGTAGTTCCACTCCTAATACCTCTGATACCTCCTTTGTCCCACCTCCCACACATGCGGTGACCTCACCCATTATAACCAGCATGTCCAGAGATACAACCTCTCTTATCATCACCCAGTGCCTGGGCTTACCTCCGCTGTACCCGCACCCCACCATACCCCTGTCTGCACATTATGCCCTGAATATATTCTACCACGCCCATAAATCTGCTCCTTTTATTCCTTGTCCCCAACGCTCTAGGCGACCAGATTTGATAGCCTTTAGCCGCACCCTCATCCTACTCATCCTCATCCTACTCCTCTGTTCCTCGGGTGATGTGGAGGTAATCCCAGGCCCTGCATGTCCCCAGGCACCCTCATTTGTTGACTTCTGTGATCGAAAAAGCCTTGGTTTCATGCATGTCAACATCAGAAGCCTCCTCGCTAAGTTTGTTTTACTGCTTTAGCACACTCTGCCAACCCTGATGTCCTTGCCGTGTCTGAATCCTGGCTTAGGAAGGCCACCAAAAATTCTGAGATTTCCATGCCCAACTATAACACTTTCCGTCAAGATAGAACTGCCAAAGGGGGAGGAGTTGCAATCTACTGCAGAGATAGCCTGCAAAGTTCTGTCATACTTTCCAGGTCTATGCCCAAACAGTTCGAACTTCTAATTTTAAAAATTAATCTCTCCAGAAATAAGTCTCTCACTGTTGCCGCCTGCTACAGACCCCCCTCAGCTCCCAGCTGTGCCCTGAACACCATCTGTGAATTGATCGCCCCCCATCTAGCTTCAGAGTTTGTTCTGTTAGGTGACCTAAACTGGGATATGCTTAACACCCCGGCAGTCCTACAATGTAAGCTAGATGCCCTCAATCTCACACAAATCATCAAGGAACCCACCAGGTACAACCCTAAATCCGTAAACATGGGCACCCTAATAGACATTATCCTGACCAACTTGCCCTCCAAATACACCTCTGCTGTCTTCAATCAGGATCTCAGCGATCACTGCCTCATTGCCTTTATCCGATACGGGTCCGCGGTCAAGCGACCATCCCTCATCACTGTCAAACGCTCCCTAAAACACTTCTGCGAGCAGGCCTTTCTAATCGACCTGGCCCGGGTATCCTGGAAGGATATTGACCTCATCCCGTCAGTTGAGGATGCCTGGTCATTCTTTAAAAGTAACTTCCTCACCATCTTAGACAAGCATGCTCCGTTCAAAAAATGCAGAACTAAGAACAGATATAGCCCTTGGTTCACTCCAGACCTGACTGCCCTCGTCCAGCACAAAAACATCCTGTGGCGAACTGCAATAGCATCGAATAGTCCCCGCGATATGCAACTGTTCAGGGAAGTCAGGAACCAATACACGCAGTCAGTCAGGAAAGCAAAGGCCAGCTTTTTCAAGCAGAAATTTGCATCCTGTAACTCTAACTCCAAAAAGTTCTGGGACACTGTAAAGTCCATGGAGAACAAGAGCACCTCCTCCCAGCTGCCCACTGCACTGAGGCTAGGTAACACGGTCACCACCGATAAATCCGTGATAATCGAAAACTTCAACAAGCATTTCTCAACGGCTGGCCATGCTCTCCTCCTGGCTACTCCAACCCTGGCCAACAGCTCCGCCCCCCCCCCCCCCCCCCCCCCGCTGCTACTCGCCCAAGCCTCCCCAGCTTCTCCTTTACCCAAATCCAGATAGCAGATGTTCTGAAAGAGCTGCAAAACCTGGGCTTGACAATCAGGACCCTCTATTTCTGAAACTGTCCGCCGCCATTGTCGCACCCCCTATTTCCAGCCTGTTCAACCTCTCCTTCGTATCATCTGAGATCCCCAAGGATTGGAAAGCTGCCGCGGTCATCCCCCTCATCAAAGGGGGAGACACCCTGGACCCAAACTGTTACAGACCTATATCCATCCTGCCCTGCCTATCTAAGGTCTTCGAAAGCCAAGTCAACAAACAGATCACTGATCATCACGAATCCCACCGTACCTTCTCCGCTGTGCAATCCGGTTTCCGAGCCGGTCACGGGTGCACCTCAGCCACGCTCAAGGTACTAAACGATATCATAACCGCCATCGATAAAAGACAGTACTGTGCAGCCGTCTTCATCGACCTGGCCAAGGCTTTCGACTCTGTCAATCACCATATTCTTATCGGCAGACTCAGTAGCCTCGGTTTTTCTAATGACTGCCTTGCCTGGTTCACCAACTACTTCTCAGACAGAGTTCAGTGTGTCAAATCGGAGGGCATGTTGTCCGGTCCTGTGGCAGTCTCTATGGGGGTACCACAGGGTTCAATTCTCGGGCCGACTCTTTTCTCTGTATATATCAATGATGTTGCTCTTGCTGCGGGCGATTCCCTGATCCACCTCTACGCAGACGACACCATTCTGTATACTTCTGGCCCTTCCTTGGACACTGTGCTATCTAACCTCCAAACGAGCTTCAATGCCATACAACACTCCTTCCGTGGCCTCCAACTGCTCTTAAACGCTAGTAAAACCAAATGCACGCTTTTCAACCGGTCGCTGCCTGCACCCGCACGCCCGACTAGCATCACCACCCTGGATGGTTCCGACCTAGAATATGTGGACATCTATAAGTACCTAGGTGTCTGGCTAGACTGCAAACTCTCCTTCCAGACTCATATCAAACATCTCCAATCCAAAATCAAATCTAGAGTCGGCTTTCTATTTCGCAACAAAGCCTCCTTCACTCACGCCGCCAAATTTACCCTAGTAAAACTAACTATCCTACCGATCCTCGACTTCGGCGATGTCATCTACAAAATAGCTTCCAATACTCTACTCAGCAAACTGGATGCAGTTTATCACAGTGCCATCCGTTTTGTTACTAAAGCACCTTATACCACCCACCACTGCGACCTGTATGCTCTAGTCAGCTGGCCCTCGCTGCATGTTCGTCGTCAGACCCACTGGCTCCAGGTCATCTACAAGGCTATGCTAGGTAAAGCGCCGCCTTATCTCAGTTCACTGGTCACGATGGCAACACCCACCCGTAGTACGCGCTCCAGCAGGTGTATCTCACTGATCATCCCTAAAGCCAAAACCTCATTTGGCCGCCTTTCCTTCCAGTTTTCTGCTGCCTGCGACTGGAACGAATTGCAAAAATCTCTGAAGTTGGAGACTTTTATCTCCCTCAACAACTTTAAACATCTGCTATCTGAGCAGCTAACCGATCGCTGCAGCTGTACATAGTCCATCGGTATATAGCCCACCCAATTTACCTACCTCATCCCCATACTGTTTTCATTTATTTACTTTTCTGCTCTTTTGCACACCAGTATCTCTATTTGCACATGATCATCTGATGATTTATCACCCCAGTGGTCCCGTGTGGCTCAGTTGGTAGAGCATGGCGCTTGCAACGCCAGGGTTGTGGGTTCATTCCCCACGGGGGGACCAGGATGAATATATATGAACTTTCCAACTTGTAAGTCGCTCTGGATAAGAGCGTCTGCTAAATGACTTAAATGTAAATGTGTTAATCTGCTAAATTGTAATTATTCACTCCTATGGCCTATTTATTGCCTACCACCTCATGCCTTTTGCACACATTGTATATAGATTCTCTTTTTTTTCTTCTTTTTTTTCCTACTATGTTATTGACTTGTTTATTGTTTACTCCATGTTTACTCCTTGTTGTTTGTTCACACTGCTATGCTTTATCTTGGCCAGGTCGCAGTTGCAAATGAGAACTTGTTCTCAACTAGCCTACCTGGTTAAATAAAGGTGAAATAAAAAAAATGTAAAATAAAATAACACTGCCTTATTGTTAGAACATGCATGACCTCCATAGACAAACAACTGTAGCCTCTTACCATTAGAGAGTCCAGTTAACATCACCAGGAGTCAAAACACCACAAGCATGTTGTCTTCACAATGACCAACCACTGATATGTGTTGGCAACTGTAGATTCACTATACAAATCCCAAACTCAGATTACAAACTAAATCACTTCCAGACAGGAAGTGAAAAATCTGAAAACGATGCTCTGTTCCAGGGCCTGCCTATTGAATTGCTTTATATTTATGGATTTGCATGCACTGCATACGCCTTCCACTAGATGTCAACAGGCAGTGGAAGGTGGAATGGGGTGTCTAGCTTGATCTGAGGTCGAACAAGAGCTCTTGGAATGACGTGTCCACAATTTCCTTTCTCTACCTAGGCGCGGGAAGGACCTTCCTATTGT
Source organism: Salvelinus namaycush (assembly GCF_016432855.1). Classification (NCBI taxonomy): domain Eukaryota; kingdom Metazoa; phylum Chordata; class Actinopteri; order Salmoniformes; family Salmonidae; genus Salvelinus; species Salvelinus namaycush. Next base: position 18,160,950 of record NC_052323.1, on the reverse strand, counting down.
CTTCTGAAAAGCGTTCGGTATACACGGCTAATATCTCCGGCTTTGTTTTTATTTGATACATATTAGAAAAACATCATAAAGTAGTTTTTTTCAACCGAGTTTCATCAGTTTATTTAACGTTTAATGGGTCTTTTGGAGTTTTCCGTTCTATGCGTCGAGAGGAGATGGACATCTTCGCGCCACATGGCTAGCTAAGGTTGCTAATTCGACAGGAGAGAAGGACATTCTAAAGCCAAACAACGATTTATTCTGGACCTAGGACTCCTTGTCCAAGATTCTGATGGAAGCTCAGCAAAAGTAGGAACAATTTATGATGTTATTTCGTATTTCCTATGGAAAATGTTTAGTCCTATTATCCGCACTTTTTGCGGGCGCTGTCTCGCTATAACGTAAGCTGTTTGTTATGGTAAAGTTAATTTTAAAAATCTAACACGGCGGTTGCATGCCACTATAGGGGGTGCTGTTTCAACTTCGACATTTATCGTTGCCAAATTAAACTGCCTCGTACTCAATTCTTGCTCGTACAATATGCATATTATTATTACTATTGGATAGAAAACACTCTCTAGTTTCTAAAACCGTTTGAATTATTTCTCTGAGTGAAACAGAAGTCATTCTGCAGCTCACTTCCTGTCAAGAAGTGAGATTTCTGAAATTGAGGTCTCTGTTCCAGGGTCGGTTTATAAATTCCCTTATAAGGTATGGGGCTACATGCACTGCATACGCCTTCCCCTAGATGTCAGTAAGCGGTGAGACTTTGAATGGAGCGGATAGCACCATCTGGGGGAGTATAAAACCTCTTGGAACGGAAGTATCGACCTTTTCGACCGGGCGCCTGACGCATGAAGGACATCGGCATGGCTTCTTCAAAAGCTTTCGGTTTAGCAGTTCTTTATCTCCGGCTCTGATTTAATTTGTTTTTTGTCTTAAAAACTTCATAAGGTAGTTAATTTAAAACGACTTATAGCAGTTTATAGCAGTTTATTGCGATTTTCCTGGATTTCTTTGTGATGCGCTTTCACGAGTTGGACAACTCTCCAGTGGGTGGCTAACGTTAGCGGCTATTTCGACAGGACAAGAGGACATCTTTCAACCCAAAGACGATTGTTCTGGAGAAAGGACACCTTGCCCAAGATTCTGATGGAAGCTCAGCTAATAGTAAGCAGTCTTTATGCTGTTAATTCGTACTTATGTTGACAAATGTCAAATAATAATTCCGCCATGAATTATGGTGCGGTCTCGCTTTAGCGCACGCTGTATTGCGCAGTAACATTAATTTAAAAAATCTAACACAGCGATTGCATTAAGAACTAATTTATCTTTCATTTGCTGTCCAACTTGTATTTTTTTGTCAAGTTTATGAATAGTTTTCGATTAGAATAGGTGCTTCTCCAAGATGGCGCCGGACAGATTGCTCTAAGTTTTGGCCACTATTCTCATTGTATAACCACGATTTGTGCCGCTAAATATGCACATTTTCGAACAAACTCTATATGCATTGTGTAATATGATGTTATAGGACTGTCATCTGAAGAATTCTGAGAAGGTTAGTGAAAAAATTTATATATTTTGGTGACTTATACTAATCGCTATGTTTTTGCTTGAATCAATGCTGTTGTGATGTTTGCTATTGTGGTAAGCTAATATAACGTTATATTGTGTTTTCGCTGTAAAACACTTAGAAAATCTGAAATATTGTCTGGATTCACAAGATCTGTGTCTTTCAATTGCTGTACGCTGTGTATTTTTAAGAAATGTTTTATGATGAGTAATTAGGTAATACACGTTGCTCTCTGTAGTTATTCTAGTCGCTTCGGTGAGAGTTGTGATGGTGGCTGCAATGGTAAACTATGATTTATACCTGAAATATGCACATTTTTCCAAAAAAACATATGCTATACAATAAATATGTTATCAGACTGTCATCTGATGAAGTTGTTTCTTGGTTAGTGGCTATTTATATCTTTATTTGGTCGAATTTGTGATAGCTACTGATGGAGTAAAAAACTGGTGGAGTAAAAAAAGTGGTGTCTTTTGCTAACGTGGTTAGCTAATAGATTTACATATTGTGTCTTCCCTGTAAAACATTTTAAAAATCAGAAATGATGGCTGGATTCACAAGATGTGTATCTTTCATCTGGTGTCTTGGACTTGTGATTAAATGATATTTAGATGCTAGTATTTACTTGTGACGCTATGCTAGGCTATGCTAGTCAGCTTTTTTACTGTGGGGGGTGCTCCCGGATCCGGGTTTGGGAGGAATTAGAGGTTAAGAACTAGTGTATCTTTCATTTGCTATCCAACATGTATTTTTTAGTAAAGTTTATGATGAGTTATTTGGTCAGATTAGGTGAGTGTCAGAAATATATCCGGACATTATGGGAAAAAGTTGCTACATTTTCACAATGTATAACTGTCACGACTTCTACCGAAGGTAACTCCTCTCCCTGTTCAGGCGGCGCTCGGCGCTCGGCGTCGCCGGTTTACTAGCCGCCACCGATCCCTTTTTCCTTTTCTGGTTGTTTTGTCTGTGTTCCTTTTCACACCTGGTTTCAATTGCGTTTATTTCTGTGTGTATATAGGGCACCTGTTACCTGCCTTATTTCGTGCGGGATTAAGCTTGTGGGTATTTTGCGCTCGTTTATCATTGATGTTTCTTGTTCTCGTTATTACGCACGTGTAGTTTATTTTCGGAACTGAGTTTGTTCCTCCGTGCGTTTGGCACGAGTTTCTGTTTTGTTTTCACTATTTAGGCACTGTGATCTGTGGGACCTTATATAGACAGATCTGTGCCTCGACAGTATCCTGTCTCTGAGCTCTACGGACAATTCCTTCGACCTCATGGCTTGGTTTTTGCTCTGATCTGCACTGTGAACTGTGGGACCTTATATAGACAGATCTGTGCCAATTTTGTATTGGTGGACTATGTATATATAATTATTATATTAAACACGCTTCTCAGTAATCCCTGCTCTTCTGTGCCTGACTCCTACACCTCTCACCGAGACGCACCTTATCACAGAATCCCGCACCATATATGGAGTCAGCAGGAGCAGACGCACTCCCAGGGTCCGTGGAGGAGTGAGTTCAACACCACACGGCAGTGTTACACCGGCTGGGGACCGGTGTAATGGCGACGATGGAGAGATGGGAGAGAGGTGGCCTTCCCACACCTTTATCAGCCACACCCCAATCAGTACCACTACCCTCTCCTTCATTGCCTGAGCACAGTGGGATTCGACTCGCCCTCCCGAGGGAGTACGATGGGACGGCGGCAGGGTGCCAGGGGTTCTTACTCCAGATGGACCTATACCTGGCGACCGTTCGTCCGGCTCCTTCGGGAGGTGAGAGCGTGAACGCCCTCGTCTCCTGCCTCTCAGGTAAAGCCCTGGAGTGGGCCAACGCGGTATGGAACGATCCTGACTCGGCGAGGGACCACTACCCAGAGTTCACCCGCCGCTTTCGGGCCGTGTTCGATCACCCACCTGAGGGTCGAGCGGCGGGTGAACGGCTGGTCCATCTGAGGCAGGAGAAGAGGAGTGCTCAGGACTTTGCTCTAGAGTTCCGGACCTTGGCCGCTGGCGCGGGATGGAAGGACAGGGCCTTGATCGATCACTATAGGTGTAGTTTGCGTGAGGACGTCCGTAGGGAGCTGGCCTGTAGAGACACCACCCTCTCCTTGGACCAGTTGATCGACATGTCCATTCGGTTGGACAACTTGCTGGCGACACGCGGACGTCCAGATCGGGCTCTGTCAGTTCCATCCCCCAGCTCCACCACTCCAACACCCATGGAGCTAGGAGGTGCTGCAGCGAGGGCGACCGGAGGAGGGGGCCTTTCCTGTGCCAGCTGTGGTCGCAGAGGGCACACTGCTGACCGGTGCTGGGGGGTCCTCCAGGGAGTCGAGACGCCAGGCCGAGCACTGCTCGGACACCTCAGGTGAGTCGGCACCAGACTCACCCAGAGCCCCCTGTTGGTCACATGTATGTATGGATTGTTTTTCCTGAATTTTCCCCTCTTTCCCGGCATAAGGCGCTAGTAGATTCAGGCGCGGCGGGGAATTTTATTGACCGCGGTTTAGCGCACAGGTTAGGGATCCCCCTTGTTCAGCTTGACAAACCCTTCCCAGTGCACGCCTTAGATAGCCGACCATTAGGGTCAGGGCTAGTCAGGGAGGCCACGGCTCCACTGGGTATGGTCACGCAGGAGGGTCATGAGGAGAGAATTAGTCTCTTCCTCATTGATTCTCCTGCGTTTCCGGTGGTGTTGGGGATCCCCTGGTTGGCCCGTCACAACCCCAGGATTTCGTGGCAACAGAGGGCTCTACAGGGGTGGTCGAAGGAGTGCTCAGGCAGGTGTGTAGGAGTTTCCATCGGTGCTACAACGGTGGAAAGTCCAGACCAAGTCTCCACCGTGCGCATTCCCTCAGAATATGCCGATTTGGCTATCGCCTTCTGTAAAAAGAAGGCGACCCAATTACCACCTCATCGACGAGGGGATTGTGCGATAAATCTCCTGGTAGGCGCTGCACTTCCCAGGAGTCACGTGTATCCCCTGTCCCAGGAGGAAACGGTGGCTATGGAGACATACATATCTGAATCTCTGGGGCAGGGGTACATTCGGCCCTCCATCTCACCTGCCTCCTCGAGTTTCTTTTTTGTGAAGAAGAAGGAGGGAGGTCTGCGTCCGTGCATTGACTATAGAGGTCTAAATTCCATCACGGTGGGGTATAGTTACCCGCTACCTCTCATTGCCATTGCGATTGAGTCATTTCACGGAGCATGGTTTTTCACAAAACTGGATCTCAGGAGTGCATATAACTTGGTGCGTATCCGGAAGGGAGATGAGTGGAAGACAGCGTTTAGTACCACATCCGGCCATTATGAGTACCTCGTCATGCCGTACGGGTTGAAGAATGCTCCAGCAGTCTTCCAATCTTTTGTAGACGAGATTCTCAGGGACCTGCACGGTCAGGGTGTGGTGGTTTACATCGATGATATTCTGGTCTATTCCGCTACACGCGCCGCGCATGTGTCTCTGGTGCGCAAGGTACTTGGGCGACTGTTGGAGCATGACCTGTACGTCAAGGCTGAGAAATGCTTGTTCTTCCAACAGGCCGTCTCCTTCCTTGGGTATCGCATTTCCACATCGGGGTTGGTGATGGAGTGTGACCGCATTGCAGCCGTGCGTAATTGGCCGACTCCAACCACGGTAAAGGAGGTGCAGCGGTTCTTAGGGTTTGCCAACTACTACCGGAGGTTTATCCGGGGTTTTGGGCAGGTGGCTGCTCCCATTACGTCACTGCTGAAGGGGGGGCCGGCGCGTCTGGGGTGGTCGGCTGAGGCGGACAGGGCTTTTGGTCGCCTGAAGGCTCTTTTTACCTCGGCTCCCGTGCTGGCGCATCCGGACCCCTCTTTGGCATTCATAGTGGAGATGGACGCATCCAAGGCTGGGGTTGGAGCCGTGCTCTCCCAGCGCTCGGGTACGCCACCGAAGCTCCGCCCCTGTGCTTTCTTTTCTCGGAAGCTCAGCCCGGCGGAGCGAAACTATGACGTGGGGGATCGGGAGTTGCTGGCTGTTGTCAGAGCCCTGAAGGTGTGGAGACATTGGCTTGAGGGGGCTCAACACCCTTTTCTCATCTGGACTGACCACCGTAATCTAGAGTACATTCGGGCAGCGAGGAGACTGAACCCTCGTCAGGCAAGGTGGGCCATGTTTTTCACCCGATTTAGGTTTACCATCTCCTATAGACCAGGCTCCCAGAACGCTAAGGCAGACGCACTGTCCCGACTATATGATACGGAGGAGCGGGCCATCGATCCTGCGCCCATCCTCCCGGCTTCTTGTCTAGTGGCACCTGTGAGGTGGGAGGTGGACGCAGACATTGAGCGAGCATCGCGTGTTGAGCCTACTCCACCACAGTGTCCAGCGGGACGGGTGTACGTTCCGCTGGAGGTTAGAGACAGGCTAATTTGGTGGGCTCACACGTCCCCCTCCTCTGGTCACCCGGGGATTGGTAGGACGGTGCGATGTCTTAGTGGGAAGTACTGGTGGTCCACTTTGGCCAAGGACGTGAGGGTTTATGTGTCCTCCTGCTCAGTGTGCACTCAGTGCAAGGCTCCTAGGCACCTGCCCAGAGGGAAGTTACAACCCCTTCCCGTTCCACAGCGGCCTTGGTCACACCTGTCGGTTGACTTCTTGACCGATCTGCCACCATCACAGGGCAACACCACGATCCTGGTCGTTGTGGATCGCTTTTCTAAGTCCTGTCGTCTCCTCCTTTTGCCCGGTCTCCCTACGGCCCTACAGACGGCGGAGGCCCTGTTTACTCACGTCTTCCGGCACTACGGGGTGCCTGAGGATATTGTTTCTGATCGGGGTCCCCAGTTCATGTCCAGGGTGTGGAAGGCGTTCATGGAACGTTTGGGGGTCTCGGTCAGCCTTACCTCTGGTGAGTGAACCAGGATGTGGGTAGGTTTCTGCGGTCGTATTGCCAGGACCGGCCAGGGGAGTGGGCGAAGTACATCCCCTGGGCAGAGATGGCCCAGAACTCACTCCGCCACTCCTCTACGAACCTGTCGCCCTTCCAATGTGTGTTGGGCTATCAGCCGGTCCTGGTACCATGGCATCAGAGCCAGACCGAGGCTCCTGTGGTGGACGATTGGGTGAGACGCTCAAGGGAAACCTGGGAGGCCACCCACGGATACCTTAAACGGGCCGAAGGGCGGCAGAAGGCCAGTGCCGACCGCCACCGCAGCGAGGCCCCGGTGTACACACCGGGGGACCGGGTCTGGCTCTCGACCCGAAACCTGCCCCTCCACCTGCCCTGCCGGAAGCTGGGTCCGCGGTTTGTGGGGCCATTCAAAGTCCTGAGGAGAATAAACGAGGTGTGTTATCGGTTACAGCTCCCCCCTTATTACCGTATTAACCCCTCGTTTCATGTGTCTCTCCTCAGGCCGGTGGTGGCTGGTCTGCTTCAAGAAGATGAGGTGCGGGAGATCCCTCCGCCCCCCCGGGGCGCCGGCGTATGCAGTTCGGTCCATACTGGACTCGAGGCGTCAGGTTGGGGGTCTTCAGTACCTCGTGGACTGGGAGGGGTACGGTCCGGAGGAGAGATGCTGGGTGCCGGTGGAGGACGTACTGGATCCACCTATGCTAAGGGAGTTTCACCGCCTCCATCCGGATCGCCCTGCGCCTCGTCCTCCGGGTCGTCCTCGAGGCCGGCGTCGTCGCGCTGCGGGAGCCGCGCGTCAGGAGGGGGGTACTGTCACAACTTCTACCGAAGGTAACTCCTCTCCCTGTTCGGGCGGCGCTCGGCGTCGCCGGTTTACTAGGCGCCACCGATCCCTTTTTCATTTTCTGGTTGTTTTGTCTGTGTTCGTTTTCACACCTTGTTTCAATTGCGTTTATTTCTGTGTGTATATAGGGCACCTGTTACCTGCCTTATTTCGTGCGGGATTAAGCTTGTGGGGGTTTTGCGCTCGTTTGTCGTTGATATTTCTTGTTCTCGTTATTACGCACGTGTAGTTTATTTTCGGAACTGAGTTTGTTCCTCCGTGCGTTTGGCACGAGTTTCGGTTTTGTTTTCTCTGATCTGCACTGTGAACTGTGGGACCTTATATAGACGGATCTGTGCCAATTTTGTATTGGTGGACTATGTATATATAATTATTATATTAAACACGCTTCTCAGTATCCCTGCTATCCTGCGCCTGACTCCTACACCTCTCACCGAGACGCACCTTATCACACTTTTGGGTTACAGCTGTTGGTTAGACACAATAACATGACTTTATAATGGACTGGATTCATATAGCACTTTGTTTGGGGCTCAAACCTTTTTGAATTGGGTTTCTAATTGGATGCAAAATAAGATGTGCTTTAGAAAACAGTTTGAACCGTTCTGCCAATGAGGATAGAGTGAAAATTATAATGTTCTCAACTGAACCTCTTTCATAATTTCACTTATGGACTTTGTGACCAATATGATCATTTTACAAATAAAATCATTAACAAACGTGTTTTGGAATGAATGATTGTTTATCACTGATTTTAGTCATAAGATGGAGATACAATTCTAACATCTGTAAGATAGTGTATAAATTATTTTGCTTACAACAGGACAGTCCCACTACCATCATTAGAAGACCATACACAGCATGTATGTTGATTAATCTGTCACAACAAAGGCCTATGTATTCGTCATTCCTGCAACCATTGACTCACCATGGGAGTCCCCGCTTCGTATTTCAAAAATAATTGAACAGTCAACCTCACTAATGCTGTCACTAACGGTCACTAACGCTGCTTGAACACTAGCTATGTATTATGTTGGTAGATAGCTACACTGTATCTTCTACAGGAAAGGAGGTGTTTAAATAGACTACTGTCATTTCATAGAGTGTCAGTAATGTGTTATTTTAGAACATTTCTAAAGATACAACAGTGACAAGGTATAAGCGGCCGGGTATTATTTGGATTGTCTACTCGTCTCAATATCACGTCAGCCTATCATTCTAGGAAGTAGGAGACGTCAGAACTGGTGACTTGAGATGTGGTCTATGATGTTGAGATGTTATTCTGACTACAACTCAGCTTTGGCTCTTCATGAAGGGAAGTGCTACAATATGTGTGATAAAATGTATTTCAGTGGACCTATAGAAAAGTCAGAAAACCTACACATTGTCACTTAGTTTGTTGTGCTTCAAACAAAAAGTAGTAGATAAAGAGAAAATGAAGTCCAGAATGTTTCAAAAGTAATAGATAATGAGAAAAGAGGATCAAAATGTTTTCTAAAAGCAGCTTGCTTTTATTTCTATGCATTCAAAATCACACAAATACATCTAATTAAAACATGAAGTTACAGAAAGAAATAATGTGCTACAGTTCCCCATTTAAAAAGCCTTACTAATATACAATATGTGTTATAACATTTCTTCACTGGGCCGATAGAAAGGTCAGAAAACGTTGCACATATTCACTTAGTTTGTTGTGCTTTAAACAAAAAGAGGTCGATAATAAGAAATGAGGTCCAGAATGTTTAAAAAGTAGTAGATCATGAGAAGTGAGGTCCAGAACGAGGTCATGTACACCTCTCTTCATCTCCCTCTCTCTAAAATATTTGTTTTCATTGGATAATTATTTATTTGTGAATTCTTTCTATATAGAATAGGGTACTTTATTGAAAATAGGTTGAAAACTAACAAGCATTTGCTTTTTAATTGCTTTTAATAATAATAATTGCTTTATCACCTAAATTAATACATGTTCAGATCACAAATGCAGCTGACAGTACTATCTTGTTTCTGGGGGTATACATTCTCTTTTATGTGACACAGTATTTACGATAGTCATTCTGGTATTGCCCTGTAGTGGCATACAGATGGTCCAGTCTGTTTGTGGTGTGTAGTCAACACCTCTCTGTGTTTGTCCTTTTCCATTCCAAATATCTCATTTAGAGTTAAAGTTAGAGTTAGAAACAGTTATTAAAGTGTCACTCCACAGTGAACCAATCAAAAAACAAAACAATCCTAGTCAAACACATTTTCAATTGGCGTCATCTATTATTCATGACATCATTGTCACGCCCTGGTCTTAGTTATCTTTGTTTTCTTTATTATTTTAGTTAGGTCAGGGTGTGACATGGGGAATGTATGTGTTTTTGATTTGTCTAGGGGTTTTGGGTCAGTGTCTTGTCTAGGTGTTTGTATGTCTATGGCTGCCTAGATTGGTTCTCAATTAGAGGCAGCTGTGGTTCATTGTCTCTGATTGAGAGCCATATTTGAGGCAGCCATAGGCATTTGGGTTTTGTGGGTAATTTTCTATGTAGAACGTTTGTAGTTTGTATTGCACTTACGTTTGTAGCTTCACGGTCGTTTGTTGTTTTGTTTTGTTTTGTTATAGTGTTCGTTTCGTGTTTCTCTCGTCTCTAATAAAAAGAGCATGTATTTTTCACACGCTGCGCCTTGGTCCACTCAATATCCTCAAGACGATCGTGACAATCATCATACATTTTTGGAATCAGTTATTATACATTACATCATATGTTGCATAAACAAAAAAAAATATCCATATTTATGCATTATACAAAGTAGCCTTCTCTGACACCAGGTAGCCTTGAGGTCAGAGGATTGGCCCAGTAACTGAAAGATCGCTGGCACCACAATGACAGCAGTACAATGATAGAGGTGGCTACAGAGCATATAATGTATGGAACCAGGCTAGCATATAGAGGCATCATCCCTTCTTTAACGATAGCATCCAGGGGAACATATCTGACCTGCCACAACATTTTCTGTGGCCCTCATCGTTAATTCAGTTCACAAACTAAAGGTCTAATAAACACAACTTGATTTTTAATGGAATAAATGTATTTCCACATCAGGGCTGCAGGTAGCCTAGTGGTTAGAGCATTGGGTCAGTAACCGAAAGCTTGCTAGATTGATTCCCCGAATCGTTCTACCCCTGAACAAGGCAGTTAATCCACTGTTCCTAGGGCGTCATTGTAAATAAGAATTTGTTCTTAACTGACTTGCCTAGTTAAATTTAATTAGAATGCTCACAGTCAACACAGTGGTGTAATGTTTTGGTGTATCTGTACTTAACTATTTATATTTTTGACAAGAAAATAATATACTTTTTTCTCCATACTTTCCCCCAAATGTACTCATTACATTTTGAATGCTTAGCTGGACAGGAAAATGGTCCAATTCACACAGTTATCAAGATAACATCCCTGGTCATCCCTACTGCCACTGATCTGGCAGACTCACTAAACAAACATGCTTCATTTGGAAATTATGTCTGAGTGTTGGAGTCCATCTTTAAAAAATGAATAAAAATGGTGCTGTCTGGTTTGCTTAAAATTACATTTACTTTGACACATAAGTATATTTAAAGCCAAATCATTTGACTTTTACTCAAGTTGTATTTTACTGAATGACTTTCACTTTTACTTGAGTCATTTTCTATGAAGGTATTTTACATTTACTCAAGTGTGACAATTTGTTACTTTTTCCACCACGGAGTGAACACATGACCTGTGTTGTGTAACAGTGTTTCTCAACCTTTCTTATACCAGGGATGGTTGTTCCTCCTTGGAGGAGTGCATTAAGTTCAACTAGCACTTGAGAACTGACTGAGTTGGTGTCAGAGAAATACTTTAACATATATACGTATATGCATAAATAGCCGAAAGAGTACTGTATTTCACTGTCATAAAGATCTAAGCCTCCTATCATGTTATTTCACACAGTAATAATTCATGCTGATTAATATGATGATTATGTTGATGTGTGTATTGCCATTATTAATGCTCAACTATTTACCGTCTCCACCATGTCAACCTAGGACCATTGCGCTCATCTTGGGGTCAATGTCAGCTGTTGGTCTCCTCCTAGCAGTGATGCTGGTAGCCTGCTGTATTCAGAGGAGAAGGAGAAGTCCAGCACCACAGGTTAGAACACAGCAAGCACCCCACCTATAATGTTACCATAGTTACAATCAATGAGGCTACAGTACAGCACATATGTGTGTCACCACTACTTAGGATCTGACTTACTGTGTCATCACACCACTGATTTACCACTGATTTTCAGATGCAGAACTCAAAGGATCTCAGTCTTCAGAATGAGGAAAGAGGCGACCAAACCTGTGATACTTGCTAACAGAGGGGAGATAGAGGTTTAGGACTCATTAGTAGGCTTCCAGAGAATAGTTATTGATAAGCAACTAGAATGGAGACAAAAATACTCATTCCTACTTCAAAACAGCCCAAACAATTTCCTTTGCTCTTTTTATTAGGCAAGTCAGTTAAGAACAAATTCTTATTTACAATGACAGCCTAGGAACAGTGGGTTAACTGCCTTGTTCAGGGGCAGAACAACAGATTTTTACCTTGTCAGCTCGGGGATTCGTTCAAGCAACCTTTCAATTACAGGCCCAACGCTCTAACCAGTAGGGTACCTGCTGCCCCTTTCATTGTATGCAGTATTTAAATTTGGAATCCTTAATTGAAGCAATCACAAAGCGGTCACCCTGCCTGTGGTTGTAAACTCAACAAATATTCCATTTATGATAGAGTATCCTGATCGAAAAGATCATAAGGTTCATAAAACGTGATTCAGGCTGTCTTTCAGAATTTATTTCAGTCAAAATACTGTACTTGAATCACAAGTGGGGTCTTTTAAAATTCATATTTTTATAGATTCCCTCTTATCTTACCGTGTCTTTAGGGAAGGACAGTTCCTCACACAGATCGTAACACTGGGCTCCATCCAGTGTAGCATTATGGTACAGTAGGTCTCCATGCCTGAGGATAGAGCGAAAGATATCCATCCATCACAATTCTGACTTTTTCTGAACAAAATAGAAGCAATGCAAAAAGTATAAAGCTGAATCAGAACACAAATAAAGGATAATATTACCATGAGTATTTATTCCAAGATGGCGTAGCAGTGCAGACGTGTTTGTCGTTGTTCCATGTAAATGTTGTCTTTTTTTGTATATATTTCAATATATTTCAATCTCTTTATCCATTTTTAAATTAAATATACCTTCCGGCAACCCACCTCACCCAATGTGATAGGGATCTTCTATTTTTAGACCTTATAGCTAGAACCAGAATCAGAAGCTACCCATCAGATGCTAACCAGCTAATTAGCTACTAGCTAGCTAGCTGCTATGGAGTGGCCCAGCCCCGAAGTGAGCCTTTGAGCCAGGCCCATCTCCCAGACTGCTCAGTGGACCCTATGATCACTCGGCTACACAGCTGATGCCTCCAGGACTCTTCACTAACACGACTAGAAGCCACTACATCGCCGGATTCCTGCCGTAAGCTCTGGACCTTTGCATCGGATCATCGCAACTAGCTAGCTGCTACCGAGTGGCTATAGCAGCTAACACCCTTGTCCCGAAGCTAGCACCAGTTAGCCTCGAGCAAGGCGCATCTCCCGGCTAACTTAATTACTCCAGCTACAATACCTCTTTTGCCAATTGGCCTGGACCCTTTGTCGACACGGAGCCCCGCCGATCCATCACGACTGGTCTGCCAACGTAATTCCGTCCGATGTGCCTTCAACGGGCCTTTGTCGGACATCAGTGAAGATGCTTCTGTTAGCCCCGGCCTGCTAACTTTATGAACGCTGTGTCTCCCGTTTGTTAGCGTAGTAACAACTTCCCTGTTTCATCTGTTGCTGTTCACTGGACCCTATGATCACCTGGCTACATAACTGATGCCTACTGGACTGTTCATTAATCATGGTACTCCATTTTGTTTATCTTGTTTATCTGTCGGCCCCAGCCTCGAATTCAGGCCCTGTGTGTAGTTAACTGATCCTCTCTGCCCATTCATCGCTATTCTACCTGTTGTTGTTGTCTTAGCTGATTAGCTGTTGTTGTCTTACCCGTTGTTTGTCTTAGCTAGCTCTCCCAATCAACACCTGTGATTGCTTTATGCCTCGCTTTATGTCTCTCTCTGTCAATATGCCTTGTATACTGTTGTTTAGGGTAGTTATCATTGTTTTATTGTACTGCGGAGCCCCTAGCCCCACTCAACATGCCTCAGATACCTCTTTTGTCACACCTCCCACACATGAGGTGACCTCACGAGCATAACTAGTCCCTCCAGAGATGCAACCACTCTAATCGTCATTCAATGCCTAGGTTTACCTCCACTGTACCCGTACCATACCATGTCCCTGTCTGTACATTATGCCCTGAATCTATCCTACCACGCCCAGAAATCTGCTCATTTTATTCTCTGTCCCCAATGCACTAGATGACCAGTTTTGATAACCTTTAGCTGTACCCTCATCCTACTCCTACTCTGTTCCTTGGGTTATGTAGAGGTTAACACAGGCCCTGTGTGTCCCCATGCACTCACATTTGTTGACTTCTGTAACTGTAAAAGCCTTGGTTTCATGCATGTTAACATCAGAAGCCTCCTCCCTAAGTTTGTTTTACTCACTGCTTCAGCACACTCTGCCAACCCTGATGTCCTTGCTGTGACCTGAATCCTGGCTTAGGAAGGCCACCAAAAATTCTGAGATTTCCATCCCCAACTACAACATTTTCCGTCAAGATAGAACTGCAAAAGGGGGAGGAGATCAAATCTACTGCAGAGATAGCCTGCAAAGTTCTGTCATACTTTCCAAGTCTATGACCAAATAGCTCGAGCTTCTAATTAAAAAATGTAATCTCTCCAGAAATAAGTCTCTCGCTGTTTCCGCCTGTTAAAGACCCCCCTCAGCTCCCAGCTGTGCCCTGGACACCATATGTGAATTGATTGCCTCCCATCTATCTTCAGAGTACGTTTCGTTAGGTGACCTAAACTGGGATATGCTTAACACCCCGGCCGTCCTACAATCTAAGCTAGATGCCCTCAATCTCACACAAATCATCAAGGAACCCACCAGGTACAACCCTAAATCCGTAAATAGGGGCACCCTCATAGATATTATCCTGACCAACTTGCCCTCCAAATACACCTCTGCTGTTTTCAATCAGTATCTCAGCAATCACTGCCTCATTGCCTGCATCTGTTATGGGTACGCGTTCAAATTACATCCCCTCATCACTGTCAAACGCTCCCTAAAACACTTCTGCGAGCAGGCCTTTCTCATCGACCTGGCCCGGGTATCCTGGAAGGATTTTGACCTCATCCCATTAGTAGAGGATGCCTGGTTGTTCTTTAAAAGTAATTTCCTCACCATCTTAAATAAGCATGCCCCGTTCAAAAAAAATTGAACTAAGAACAGATGTAGCCCTTGGTTCAATCCAGACCTGACTGCCCTTGATCAGCACAAAAATATCCTGTGGCGTACTGCACTAGCATTGAATAGTCCCCGCGATATGCAACTATTCAGGTAAGTCAGGAACCAATACACACAGTCAGTTAGGAAAGCAAAGGCTAGCTTTTTCAAACAGAAATTTGCATCCTGTAGCTATAACTCCAAAAGGTTTTGGAACACTGTAAAGTCCATGGAGATTAAGAGCACCATGGACTTTAGTATCCCAAGTCTTTTCTTTGTATATATCAATGATGTCGCTCTTGCTGCGGGTGATTCCTTGATCCACCTCTACGCAGACAACATCATTCTGTATACATCTGGCCCTTCTTTGGACACTGTGGTAACTAACCTCCAAATGAGCTTCAATGCCATACAACACTCTTTCCATGGCCTCCAACTGCTCTTAAACGCTTCTAAAACTAAATGAATGCTCTTCAACTGATCGCTACCCGCACCCTCCCGCCCGACTAGCATCACTACTCTGGACGGTTCTGACTCAGAATATGTGGACAACTAAAAATACCTAGAGGTTTGGCTAGACTGTAAACTCTCCTTCCAGACTCATGTTAAGCATCTCCAATCCAAAATTAAATCTAGAATCGGCTTCCTATTTCGCAACAAAGCCTCCTTCTGTCACGACTTCCGCCGAAGTTGGTCCCTCTCCTTGTTCGGGGGGGGGGGCGGTCGACGTCACCGGCTTTCTAGTCACCACCGATCCATGTTTCATTTTCGTTTTGTTTTGTCTTCATTGTACACACCTGGTTTCCATTCCATAATCAATGTTCCTTATTTAACCCTCTGGCATCCCTTTTTTTGTGTGTGATTGTCATTGTCAAGTGGTTTCTTTCTTGTGCTCTGGAAATTTATGTTTTTCCTGGAGCTGGAGCTCTACCTGGCAGCCATTCAGCTGGCCCCTTCGGGACGCAAGAGAGTGATCGCCTTCATCTCTTGTTAGACTGGTAAAGCACTGGAATGGGCCAACGCCATCTGGGGAAGGGAAGGCCCGACGTTGGACAATTACGAGGATTTCACCCGATCATCAGTTTTCGATCATCCACCTGAAGGGAGAGTGGCGGGGGAACGCCTGTATCATCTAAGACAGGGGATGAGGAGCGCTCAAGATTTCGCGCTGGACTTTCGAACTCTGGCCGCCGGCGCGGGATGGAATGAGCGGGCCCTGATCAACCACTACAGGTGTAGTTTACACGAGGATGTTCGTAGGGAGCTAGCCTGCAGGGACACCACCCTTAACCTTGACCAGCTGGTGGACCTATCCATCCGGCTGGATTACCTGTTGGTCTCCCGCGGACGTCCGGATCCCCCAGCACTTCCGATCCAACACCGATGGAGCTGGGAGGTGCTGCTATGAGGGGGACCGGAGGGGGGACCATTCCCTGCACCACCTGTGGCCGCAGAGGGCACACTGCTGGTCGGTGCTGGGGAGGCTCCCCAGGGGGTCGAGGTAGCAGGCGGAGCGCTGGTGGATCATCCCAGGTGAGTAGGCACCCGACTCACCCAGAGCTCCCTGTTGCGCACATGTGGTTGTATATAGAATTTCCTGAGTTTTCCCCGCATTCCCAGCATAAGGCGCTAGTAGATTCAGGTTCAGCTGGGAACTTTATTGACCGTTCCTTTGCACTTAGATTAGGGATCCCTATTGTTCCTGTTGATGTTCCCTTCCCTGTACATGCCTTAGATGGTCGTCCTTTGGGGTAGGGGCTAATTACGGAGGTCACAGCTCCACTCTGTATGATAACACAGGAGGGTCATGAGGAGAGAATTAGTCTCTTCCTGATCGACTCTCCTGCGTTTCCTGTTGTGTTGGGACTTCCCCGGTTGGCCTCTCATGACCCCACTATTTCGTGGCAACAGAGGGCTCTCAAGGGATGGTCCCGTCAGTGCTCAGGGAGGTGTGTAGGTGTTTCCTTAGGTGCAACTACGGTGGAGAGTCCAAACCAGGTCTCCACCATGCACATTCCCCCCGAATATGCCGATTTAGCACTCGCCTTCTGTAAAATGAGGGCGACTCAATTACCACCCCATCGACGGGGAGATTGTGCGATAAATCTCATGGTAGACGCTGCACTTCCCAGGAGTCACGTGTATCCTCTGTCACAGGAGGAGACGGCGGCTATGGAAACATATGTCACCAAATCTCTGGGACAGGGATACATTCGGCCATCCACTTCACCTGCCTCCTCAAGTTTATTTTTTGTGAAGAAGGATGGAGGTTTACGCCCGTGTGTTGACTAACGAGGTATAAATCAGATCACGGTAAAATACAGTTACCCGCTACCTCTCATAGCCAGTGTGACAGAGTCATTGCACGGGGCGCGCTTCTTCACAAAATGGGACCTCAGGAGCGCTTACAACCTGGTGCGTATCCGAGTGGGGGATGAGTAGAAGAAGGCATTTAGCACCACTTTTGGGCACTATGAGTACCTCGTCATGCTGTACGGGTTAATGAATGCTCCATCAGTCTACCAATCCTTTGTAGATGAGATTTTCAGGGACCTGCACGGGCAGGGTGTAGTGGTGTAAATAGATGACATTCTAATATACTCCGCTACACGCGCCGAGCATGTGTCCCTGGTACGCAGGGTGCTTGGTCGACTGTTGGAGCATGACCTGTACGTCAAGGCTGAGAAAAGTCTGTTCTTCCAAAAGTCCGTCTCCTTCCTAGGGTACCGCCTTTCCGCGTCAGGGGTGGAGATGGAAAATTATGGCATTTCAGCCGTGCGTAATTGGCCAAATCAAACCACGGTAAAGGAGGTGCAGCGGTTCTTAGGGTTTGCCAATTACTACCGGAGGTTTATCCGGGGCTTTGGTGAGGTAGCGGCTCCCATTACCTCCTTGCTGAAGGGGGGACCGGTGCGACTGCAGTGGTCAGCTGGGGCGGACAGGGCTTTTGGTCACCTGAAGGGTCTGTTTATCTCGGCTCCCGTGCTGGCTCATCCTGATCCCTCCTTGGCATTCATAGTTGAGGTGGATGCGTCCAAGGCTGGGATAGGGGCTGTGCTGTCTCAGCGCTCGGGTACGCCACTAAAGCTCCGCCCCTGTGCTTTCTTTTCGAAGAAGCTCAGCCCGGCGGAGCGAAACTATGATGTGGGGGACCGGGAGCTGTTGGCTGTTGTTGGGGCTCTGAAGGCGTGGAGACATTGGCTTGAGGGGGCTAGACACCCTTTCCTCATTTGGACTGACCACCGCAATCTGGAGTACATTCGAGCGGCGAGGAGACTGAACCCTCGCCAGTTGAGGTGGGCCATGTTTTTCACCCACTTTGTTTTCACCCTATCCTACAGACCAGGCTCCCAGAATGTTAAGGCAGATGCACTGTCTTGGATGTATGACACAGAGGAGCGGTCCGCGGATCCCACTCCCATAGTTCCAGCTTCTTGCCTGGAGGCACAGGTGGTATGGGAGGTGGACGCGGACATCGAGCGGGCGACACGTGCAGAGCCCACTCCCACACAGTGTGCAGTTGGGCATCTGTACGTTCCATCTGATGTCCGCGATCGTTTGATCTGTTGGGCACACACGTCACCCTCCTCTGGTCATCCTGGCATCGGTCGGACAGTGCGCTGTCTTACTGGGAAGTACTGGTGGCCCACGTCAGCTAAGGACGTGAGGGTTTATGTTTCCTCCTGCTCGGTGTGCGCACAGTGCAAGGCACCTAGACACCTGCCCAGAGGGAAATTACAACCCCTTCCTGTTCCACAACGGCCGTGGTCACACCTATTGGTGGATTTCGTGACGGATCTTCCCCCGTCAAGGGGTAACACCACGATCCTGGTCGTTGTGGATCGTTTTTTTAAGTCCTGCATTCTCCTTCCTTTGCCCGGTCTCCCTACGGCTCTACAGACTGCGGAGGCCCTGTTCACCCACGTATTCCGGCACTACGGGGTGCCTGAGGATATAGTTTCTGATCGGGGTCCTCAATTCACGTCTAAAGTCTGGAGGGCGTTTAGGGAACGCCTGGGGGTCTCGGTCAGCCTCACCTCAGGTTTTCACCCCGAGAGTAACGGGCGTGAAAACTCTTCCACTAACCTATCACCTTTTCAGTGTGTGCTAGATTATCAGCCAGTCCTGGCACCGTGGCATCAGAGCCAGATTGAGGCTCCTGCGGTGGATGAATGGTTTCGGCACTCAGAGGAGACATGGGACGCTGCCCATGTGCGTCTACAACGGGCCATCAGGCGGCAGAAGGCGAGTGCCGACCGCCACCACAGTGAGGCCCCGGTATGGCTCTCGACCCGAAACCTACCACTTCGCCTGCCCTGCCGGAAGCTGGGTCTGCGGTTTGTGGGGCCATTTAACTTCTTATGGCTGGGGGCAGTATTGAGTAGCTTGGATGAAAAGCGTGCCCAGACTAAACTGCCAGCTACTCAGTCCCAGAAGCTAAGATATGCATATTATTAGTATATTTGGATAGAAAACACGCTGAAGTTTCTAAAACTGTTTGATTGATGTCTGTGAGTATAACAGAACTCATATGGCAGGCCAAAACCTGAGAAAAATCCAACCAGGAAGTGGGAAATCTGAGGTCCGTTGTTTTTCAACTCATTCCCTGTTGAAGATACAGTGGGATATTGGTAATGTTGCACTTCCTACGGCTTCTACTAGATGTCAACAGTCTTTAGAACCTTGTTTGATGCTTCTACTGTGAAGTGGGGGCGAATGAGAGGGGAATGAGTCAGGGCTCTGGCAGAGTGCCATGAGCTCATGATGCTCGTTCACGTGAGAACGAGGTCTGTTCCATTGCATTTCTACAGACAAAGGATTTTTCTGGTTGGAACATTATTGAAGATTTATGTTAAAAACATCCTAAGGATTGATTCTATACTTCGTTTGACATGTTTCTACGGACTGTAAAGTAACTTTTAAACTTTTCGTCTGCTCGTGAGTTATAAATTTGGATTTGTGAACTGAACGCGCAAACAAAAGGAGGTATTTGGACATAAAAATGAACTTTATCGAACAAATCAAACATTTATTGTGGAACTGGGATTCCTGGGAGTGCAATCTGATGAAGATCATCAAAAGTAAGTGAATATTTATAATGCTATTTCTGACTTCTGTTGACTCCAACATGGCGGATATCTTTTTGGGTTGTTTTGGTCTCTGAGCGCTGTACTCAGATTATTGCATGGTGTGCTTTTTCCGTAAAGTTTTTTTGAAAGCTGACACAGCGGTTGCATTAACCTCTCTGGGGTATGTGGGACGGTAGCGTCTCACCTCGTCAACAGCCAGTGAAACTGCAGGGCGCCAAATTCAAAACAACAGATCTCATAATTAAAATTCCTCAAACATACTTGTATTTTACACCATTTTAAAGATACACTTGTTGTAAATCCAGCCACAGTGTCCGATTTCAAAAAGGCTTTACGACGAAAGCAAACCAAACGATTATGTTAGGTCAGAGCCAAGTCGCAGAAAAACACAGTCTTTTTTCCAGCCAAAGAGAGGAGTCACAAAAAGCAGAAATATAGATCAAATTAATCACTAACCTTTGATGATCTTCATCACATGACACTCATAGGACTTCATGTTACACAATACATGTATGTTTTGTTCGGTAAAGTTCATATTTATATCCAAAAATCTGAGTTTACATTGGCGCGTTATGTTCAGTAGTTCCAAAACATCCGGTGATTTTGCAGAGAGCCACATCAATTTACAGAAATAGTCATCATAAATGTTGATGAAAATACAAGTGTTATACATGGAATTTTAGATCCACTTCTCCTTAATGCAATCGCTGTGTCAGATTTCAAAAAAACTTTACGGAAAAAGCAAACCATGCAATAATCTGAGTACGGCGCTCAGATGTTTTTGGAACTACTGAACATAACGCGCCAATGTATACTGAGATTTTTTTTATATAAATATGAACTTTATCGAACAAAAAATGCATGCTATTTGAGCAGCTTGCCGATCGCTGCAGCTGTACATATCCCATCTGTAAATAGCCCATCCAACTACCTTTTTTGCTCCTTTGCACACCAGTATTTCTATTGGCACATTATCATCTGCACATCTATCACTCCAGTGTTAATTTGCTAAATTGTAATTACTTCGCTACTTAGCTGATGACAGCTTTGCACACTCTTGGCATTCTCTCAACCAGCTTCATGAGGTAGTCACTTGGAATGCATTTCAATGAACAGGTGTGCCTTGTTAAAAGGTCATTTGTGGAATTTCTTTCTTTCCTAATGCGTTTGAGCCAGTCGTCCAGAACAGCTGAAGCTCTCATGCATTCTTCAATGTTACTTTCTGCGAAGCAAGCATATAAGTATTTTAGCTCATCTGGTAGGCTCGTGTCACTGGGCAGCTCACGGCTGTGCTTCCCTTTGTAGTCTGTATTATTTTGCAAGCTCTGCCACATCCGGCAGGCGTTGGAGCCAGTGCAGTACGATCCAATCACTATTGACGCTTTGCCTGTTTGATGGTTCATCGGAGGGCATAGCGGGATTTTTTATAAGCTTCCGGG
Organism: Salvelinus namaycush; assembly: GCF_016432855.1. Taxonomy (NCBI): domain Eukaryota; kingdom Metazoa; phylum Chordata; class Actinopteri; order Salmoniformes; family Salmonidae; genus Salvelinus; species Salvelinus namaycush. Next base: position 18,139,671 of record NC_052323.1, on the reverse strand, counting down.
TTAGAGTGCCGCTCCTTGAAAGTGGCAGCTCTACCCTTTAGCTCAGTGCGGATGTTGCCTGTAATCCATGGCTTCTGGTTGGGGAATGTACGTACGGTCACAGTGGGACAACGTCGTCGATGCACTTATTGATAAAGCCAGAGACTGATGTGGTGTACTCCTCAATGCCATCGGAAGAATCCCGGAACATATTCCAGTCTGTGCTAGCAAAACAGTCCTGTAGCTTAGAATCTGTTTCATCTGACCACTTTCTTATTGACCGAGTCACTGGTGTTTCCTGCTTTAGTTTTTGCTTGTAAGCGGGAATCAAGAGGATAGAATTAAGGTCAGATTTGCCAAATGGAGGGCGAGGGAGAGCTTTGTACGCGTCTCTGTGTGTGGAGTAAATGTGGTCCAGAGTTTTTTTCCCTCTGGTTGCACATTTAACATACTGGTAGAAATTAGGTACAACTGATTTAAGTTTCCCTGCATTAAAGTCCCCAGCCACTAGGAGTGTCGCCTCTGGATGAGCGTTTTCTTGTTTGCTTATGGCCATATACAGCTCATTGAGTGCGGTCTTAGTGCCAGCATCGGTTTGTGGTGGTATATAGACAGCTACGAAAAATACAGATGAAAACTCTCTTGGTAAATAGTGTAGTCTAAAGCTTATGATGAGATACTCTACCTCAGGCGAGCAAGACCTCCAGACTTCCTTAGATTTCGTGCACCAGCTGTTGTTTACAAATATACATAGACCGCCACCCCTTGTATTATCAGAGGCCGCTGTTCTATCCTGTCGAAAATCTTAAAACCCGCCAGCTGTATGTTATTTGTGTCGTCGTTTAGCTACAACTTGGATAAAACATAAGATATTACAGTTCTTAATGTCCCTGTCACGGATTCCCCCGGTACTGCTGCTCATTCCGTTCACCAGCTCCAGAGGTCTTGGTCACTGGCCTTCTAGGTGTCACTGAACTGGATGATTACCACCAACCCCGGACTGTCTTGTCTCATTATGCACACCTGGTTCCCATTCTCCATGATTAGTATGTGTATATATGTGCCCTCTCTTCCCCATTGTCCTTGCTGATTATTGTTCCATGTCCGTTGGTCTTGTAAGTACCTGTGCTCTGTTGTTACCGTGTTAGTGTGCACTTGTTATTACGGGTCTCGTCCCGTGTATTGCTATTACGGGTCTCGTTCAGTGTATTTATTAGAGGATTACACCTCACTCTTTGTTTGGGTTACAACCCTGTGTTATATATGTACGTGTTTGTTTTGGGCTTCGTCCTCGTCATGTTCAACGCTATTTAACGCTATTTTGGCTAGAGAAATAAATAACACTATTTCGAATTCCTGCGCCTGTCTCCTATCATTATACAACGTGACAGTCCGGTTGGTAGGATATACGTGATCGTAGTTTGTCTATTTTATTATCGATTGATTGTACGTTGGCTAATAGGACCGATGGTAAAGGTAGACTAGTAAAGGTAGACTGACCGATGGTAAAGGTAGACCCCAATACCTCCGTCTCTTTCTCTTGTGAATGACGGGGATGAGGGTCTTGTCGGGCGAAATAAATCCATCCCGTCCGTCTCGTTGAAGAAAAAGTATTCCTCCAGCATGGGGTGAGTAATCGCTGTCCTAATATCTAGAAGCTCTTTTCGGTCATAAGACACGATGGCAGAAACATTATGTTCAAAATAGGTTACAAATAACGCAAAAAAACATACACAATAGCACAATTGTTTACGGGATCGTAAAACGGCAGTCATCTCCTTTGGCGCCATTCTCAAGGTCCAGAATGTTTCAAAAGTAGTTTGCTTTTATTTCTATGCATTCAAAATCACACAAATAATACATCAAATCAAAACATGATGAAGTTACAGTAAGAATTGAAGTGTCTGTTACAGTTCCCCATTTAAGTACATATCTTCATAATTTGTTTATACAGCACTAATAAAAGCATGAGGTCAAAATGTAGCCTCTGTTTTTGTTTTCTAGCACCTTTTTCTATTATTTTGAGCATTGATTAAATTAAGTGCATTATTTTTGCATCTCCTTGGGTTATTCCTTTTAATGGTTTTGAGTGCAAGTACCTTTTGAACTCTACATATTTGCTATTGCAAAATAAAAATGTGTTTATGTTTATGAAGGTCTTAGGTCACGTTTGAATATTAAAGAAAATGTATTTTCAAAAACACAATAGCATTTTCATTCGTTTATGTAACTGTATGTACAAATGAAAAACCACTAAAACACTACAATTCAAATGGTAAAATCCATTAAATTAACACAATCACATAGATCATTCATTATTTCTTTGTTAAGGGCAGGTCTTAAGAAACTTTATGAAACTATACAAATGTATGTCAAAAGATCTAAATACATGACTGTGCTTTGAGTTTGAGCTTGATTAAGATTAAAACAGCAATAAGCAGTATAACATCATCATTAGTCATCAGCCATGGCAACTTTCATGACATCAACACCCCCCTTTGAGTCCCACCGTGATCCACCTGAGAGACTGCAAACACTCTGCTTACTCACCATCATCTGGAGAGAGAGAAAAAGAGAGTGAGCGAGAGAGTGAGTGAGCGAGAGAGAGAGAGAGAGGGGGGAGACAGCGAATTAAGAATAATAATACAATTTTACTTATCAAACAAAATACGTTGAACAAAGGTACAATGATGCATTATACTAACCTTGTCCTTGAGGACAGGTTTTCTTCTTGTAGAAACAGTATAATCCCAGACAGACTGTCAGCAGAATGAAGACTTCAGCAAGTTGAAAATAAACAAACACATTGAACCCTGTTCCTGGGGGACAGAAGGGAGAAGGTATAACACCTAAATTAACTTATCAGCTAATTAATCAAATCCATGAAAATGAACTGCAGTAAGATCTGCTTTCAACATAAAACCTACCTGCCCACGAGGAGATTTCTGCTGAATGTTCTGTTAAAGGGAGACAGCAGTAAAATGATTTATTGTGGCTGGGACGTGTTGAGCAATTACTAAGGTTTCATGCCTCAAACCAGTGGTTGACTCTATCACAGTTGTGGGGGCCACTGTTGAAGGGTATTATTAGCCTCAATAACCCACCCTGAAATCTTTGTCTCCTCACTTTATTGTTTTTAAAAGTTGTGTTTCCTTGCCAAGTTTTATTTACATACTTTTTTTTACTTTGGATCCTGCATTGCGGTTAGCCTCAGTTGCTGTGACAGCTACAATCTGTCCCGGGATCCTGCCAGACCAAAAAGCCTGAAGTTTTTTACCATAGCTTAGCTACTAGCCTAGCTGGTAGCTATCAGTATCAAGCTAGCAAGGTTTCCCAACCCTTGTGTCTGGGACCTCAGAGGTTTCCCACACTAATTGTGGCTGGATTCCCTGCTGCCTGTTACCTTTTCCCTGCAACCTGACCTGGCTGGAACAGCGTTGTATGGCTACCAACGTTAGCCGATGCTGTGACCAACAGTATGTGCAAAGACACTGCTTTCGTGTGGATTTAAAAGAGGAAACATCTTTCTGCTTTTCAGATTTAGCCATTTTTGTGAGCTATTTTTGTTAATTTCTTCATCCTGTAAAGAGAGAGACACAAAAGCCTAGCTAGCCTAGCTGGCCGTATTTCTCAGATGGAGGTCATTATTGAACGTTTTCAATGGTGCAGGGGTTGTGTTTATTTTGCTTTATTCTGGGACAATGTGAACCGCCCAGACTTTCAATGTAACAACTGTTTGCATGCAGAGGACTGCAGACCAAAAATACATAAGTATTCAGACCCATATGAGACTTGAAATTGGGCTCAGGTGTATCCTGTTTCCATTCATCGTCCTTGAGATGTTTCCACAATTTGATTAGAGTCCATCCATGGTAAATAAAATGTATTGGACATGATTTGGAAATCCGTCTGGGCCGGCATCCCCTGTACTGACGGAGGGAATAACAACACTATTTGTATTCAACCATACTCCCAGTCGCAAGCATGGATTCCTATTGGTCAGACCAGCTTGAGTAGACCTTAGCACGGGTACTTCCTGTTTGATTTTCTGCCTATAGGAAGGGAGGAGCAAAATGGAGTCCTGATCTCGGAAGCAGGGGATGGTTTGTAAGCCTCCTTAGTCGGACTAGAAGTGCACTCCGAACACCTGTTCTCTGCCGGCGGCGTCTTGGAGCAGCCTCTGGGATATGTTACATTTCCCTGGGGGTACGAATAAAGGTTCCAATTTGGGAAATTCCTGATTGTAATGCTGGTGATTTACCGCATCTCTGATATCCAAAAGTTATTCCCGGCTGTATGAAATAGCACAAAAAACGTTCTGGGCTAATAAAGTAAGAAATATCAGACAAAAAAACAAAATACTGGAAAGTTGCTTAAGAGCAAGAAGCAGAGCTGCCATGTCTGTCGGCGCCATCTTGCCATCTGGCTTGATAATATACTGTATGTGATATCAACAAAGAGGTATATTTTCTGGGTGATTTCAATATTGACTGGCTTTCATCAAGTTGCCCACTCAAGAAACAGCTTCAAACTGTAACTAGTGCCTGCAACCTGTTTCAGGTTGTCAGTCAACCTACCAGGGTAGTTACAAACAGCACAGGAATTAAATCATTAACATGTATCACATCTTTACTAATGAAACTGCTTTAAAGCAGTATCCAAGTCAATTGGATGTAGTGATCACAATATAGTAGCCACATATGGGAAAACCAAAGTTACAAATGCTGGGCCTAATATTGGGTATAAGACGTCATATGATAAGTTTTGTAGTGGTTCTTATTTTGATGATGTAAAAAATATTTGCTGGTCTGTGGTGCAATGAGGAGCAACCAGACGCTGCACTTGACACATTTATGAAATTGCTTATTCCAGTAAAGAATAAGCATGCACCCATTAAGAAAATTACTGTAAAAATGTTAAATCAACCTTGGATTGACGAGAAATTGAAAAATTGTATGGTTGAGATGGAGGTGGCAAAAGGAATGGCAAATAAGTCTGGCAGCCCCACCGATTGTCAAATGTACTGCGAAATGAGAAATCATGTGACTAAACTGAATAAAAATATGAAGAATCTATACCATGAAACAAAGATATATGATATAAACATTGATAGTAATAACCTTTGGAGCACCTTAAATGAAATTGTGGGTAAAAAGGCAAACTCAGCTCCATCATTCATTGGATGAAATGGCTCATGCATCACAAAACCCACTGATATAGCCAATTATTTTAATGATTTCTTCATTGACAAGATTAGCAAAGTTAGGCATGACATGCCAGCAACAAATGCCAACACTACACATCCAAGCATAACTGAACAAATTACGAAAGACAAGCATTGTAATTTTTCATTCCGTAAAGTGAGTGTGGAAGAGGTGAAAAAAAATATTGTTGTCCATCAACAATGACAAGACACCGGGGTCTGACAACTTGGATGTAAAATTACTGAGAATAATAGCGGACGATATTGTCACTCCTATTTGCCATATTGTCAATCTAAGCCTACTAGAAAGTGTGTGCCCTCAGGCCTGGAGGGAAGCAAAAGTTATTCCGCTACCCAAGAATAGTAAAACCCTCTTCACTGGCTCATATAGCCAATGTGTCTATGTATAAGGATGACTCAACACTATCCATGTCAGCTACTACAGCGACTGAAATGACTGCAACACTTAACAAAAAGCTGCAGTTAGTTTCAGAATGGGTGGCAAGGAATAAGTTTGTCCTAAATATTTCAAAAACTAAAAGCATTGTATTTGGGACAAATCATTCACTAAATCCTAAACCTCAACTAAATCTTGTAATGAATAGTGTGGAAATTGAGTAAATTGAGGCGACTAAACTGCTTGAAGTAACCCTGGATTGTCATAAATGTCAATGGAGAGCTAACATTAATAATATGCATGTCAATCTCGCATGGCTCGAAGTGGAGGAGAGATTGACTTCATCACTACCTGTTTTTGTAAGAAGTGTTGACAAGCTGTTTAAACTAATAGCACACAGCTCGGACACCCATGCATACCCACAAGACATGCCACTAGAGGTCTCTTCACAATCACCAAGTCCAGAACAGACTGTGGTAGGCACACAGTACTACGTAGAGCCATGACTACATGGAACTCTATTCCACATCATCAGGTAACTGATGCAAGCAGTAGAATCAGATTTAAAAAATGAAAATACACCTTATGGAACAGCGGCTACTGTAAGAGACACACACACAGGTACAGACAAACACATACGCACACAAACGCTAGCACATGCACTCTACACACACGCTTACATTGTAATATTGTTGTATGGTCGTATTCTACATTTTGTATTGCAGATATGTAGTGGTGTAATAATGTTATATGACGTGCTGTTCATCTTTTGTTCCTTAATGTGTTTGGACTCCAGGAAAACTAGCTGCTGCCTTGGCAACAGCGAATGGGGATCCCTAATAAATAACAATACATACAGTTAATATTTAAAAACCCTGCTGGCAATAAAACATTTAAAGGAATCACATATCTCATATAGTTGAGATGTGACATTTAAAGGAAACATTTAAAGGAATCACATATCTGAGTTGAGATTTGACAAATGCTATGATGCTGCTACTTCAAGAGGGTCGTTCCGTGAAATTAGTCCCTTTTGGGTAGTGTAACCAGAAAATGAATCACTAACTTCTTGTGAATAGGGGGGCGCTGTTTTCACTTTGGAAAAAATCGTGCCCAAATTAAACGGCCTCATACTCTGTTCTAGATCATACAATATGCATATTATTATTACTATTGGATAGAAAACACTCTGAAGTTTCTAAAACTGTTTGAATTATATCTGTGAGTAAAACAGAACTAATTTGGCAGCAAACTTCTATACAGGAAGTGAAAATTCTGAAAATGAGGCTCTGTGTCAGGGCCTGCCTATTCAACTGGCTTTTATTTATGGATCTGTATGCACTTCATACGCCTTCCACTAGATGTCAACAGGCAGTAGAAGGTTGAATGGGGTGTCTAGCTTGATGTGAGGCCGAATAAGAGCTTTTGGAGTGACAGGTCCGCCCTATCGTCAGTATTCAGCTGCGCGCCGGGGAACCTCACATTGTCTTCTGAAAAGCGTTCGGTATACACTGCGAATTGCTGCGGCTCTGATTTTATTGGATTCATATGAGAAGAACATCATAAAGTAGGATTTTCAACCGAGTTTGACCAGTTTATTCAACGTTTATTGGGAATTTTGGAATTTTTCGTTCCAGGCGCCAAGAGTTGATGGGCATGTTCGTGCCACAATGCTAGCCAAAGTTGCTAATTCGACAGAAGAAATGGACATTCTAAAACCAAACAACGATTTATTCTGGAAATAGGACTCCTTGCACAACATTCTGATGGAAGATCAGCAAAAGTAAGAGAATATTTATGATGTTATTTCGTATTTTTGTGTAATATGTTGGCTCCAACACGGCGGAGAATAGGTGAGCGCTGTCTCACAATAATGCATGCTGTATGTTGTAGTAAAGTAATTTTTTTAAATCGAACACAGCGGTTGCATTAAGAACCAGTGTATCTTTCATTTGCCATACAACAAGTATTTTTATGTAAAGCTTATGATGAGTTCTTTGGTTAGATTAGGTGACTGTCCAAAATATCTCCGGACATTTTGGTGAATTGTTGCTACGTATTCACAATGTATTACCACGATTTGCAGCTCTAAATATGCACATTTTTGAACAAAACATAAATGTATTGTATAACAATATGTGATGTTATAAGACTGTCATCTGATGAAGTTGTCCAAAGGTTAGTGATTAATTTTATCTCTATTGCTGGTTTGTGAGAAAGCTATGTTGGCGGTGAATAAATGGCTTTGTGTGTTTGGCTATTGTGGTAAGCTAATATAATTCTATATTGTGTTTTCGCTGTAAAACACTTAAAAAATCGGAAATATTGGCTGGATTCACAATATGTTTATCTTTGATTTGCTGTACACCATGTATTTTTCATAAATGTTTTATGATGAGTATTTATGTATTTCGCTCTCTGTAATTATTCTGGCTGCTTTGGTGCTATTTGTGATGGTGGCTGCAATGTAAAACTACGATTTATACCTCAAATATGCACATTTTCGAACAAAACATAAATGTATTGTATAACATGATGTTATAAGACTGTCATCTGATGAAGTTGTTCAAGGTTAGTGATTAATTTTATCTCTATTTCTGGGTTTTGTGAAAGCTACCTATGCGGTGGAAACATGTTGAAAACAGTGCGTTGTGTGTTTGGCTATTGTGGTTAGCTAATATAAATACATATTGTGTTTTCGCTGTAAAACATTTTAAAAATCGGACTGGAACTGGCTGGATTCACAAGATGTTTATCTTTCATTTGCTGTATTGGACTTGTGATTTCATGAAATGATATTATATGATATCCCTGTCCCGCTAGGCTATGCTTGTCAGCTTTTTTGATGAGGATGCTCCCGGATCCGGGATGGGTAGCCCTGAAAGGCTAATCTCTCGAGTGGCTAGATGTTCTTTACCATTTGGCCATCAGATTTGCCACCAATGCTCCTTATAGGACACATCACTGCACTCTATACTCCTCTGTAAACTGGTCACCTCTGTAAACTGGTCATCTCTCAAGACCCACTGGTTGATGCTTATTTATAAAACCCTCTTTTGGCCTCACTCCCGTTTATCTGAGATATCTACTGCAGCCCACATCCTCCACATACAACACCGGTTCTGCCAGTCACATTCTTTAATAAGTCCCCAAAGCACACACATCCCTGGGTCGCTCCTCTTTTCAGTTCGCTGCAGCTAGCGACTGGAACGAGCTGCAACAAAGACTCAAACTGGACAGTTTTATCTCAATCTCTTCATTCAAAGACTTAATCATGGACACTTACTGAGAGTTGTGTCTGCTTTGTGTGATGTATTGTTGACTCTACCTTCTTGCCCTTTGTGCTGTTGTTTGTGCCCAATAATGTTTGTACCATGTTTTGTGCCACTACCATGTTGTGTTGCTACCATGTTGTTGTATTGATGTGTTGCTACCATGCTGTGTTGTCATGTGTTGCTGCCTTGCTATATTGTTGTCTTAGGTCTCTCTTCATGTAGTGTTGTGTTGTCTCTCTTGTTGTGATGTGTGTTTTGTCCAATATTTATATTGTATTTTTTATTTTTTTTAAATCCCAGACCCCCGTCCCCGCAGGTCTTTTTGCCTTTTGTTAGGCCGTCATTGTAAATAAGAATTTGTTCTTAACTGACTTGCCTAGTTAAATAAAGGTTGAATAAAAATAAATAAAAAACAATTACATGAAATAAAGACAAATCTTCAGAAATGACTTTGGCAAAGCAACAAAATAAGGCTTTACAATAATGGTGAACACTTGGAGACATTTTGGGATTAAGTGGGTTAAAATCTTCCTAGAAGTCACAGAGGGTGACAGAGAGACGTGTCAAAGTGCTGCATTTTGGCACGTTAGCAACTGTTTTTTCATATAGAAAATAGAGATATTGAATTCTCTATGTGGTCTGTATTGAAGAAAAGATCAAATAGGGACTAATTTTGTGGAACGACCCTAGAGCAGTGGTTCTTAACCTTGTTGGAGGTACTGAACCCCACCAGTTTCATATGCGCATTCACCGAACCCTTCTTAATTGGAAAAATAAAATATGATTTTTTCAAATTCAAAACAGAGGTATATATTTTACTGGTGCACAAAATGAACCGTGCATCAACATCAACACTGTGTGTTCAAAAATCAAAATCATCAAAACATGATTTTCACACAAAAACAAAAACATAATAATGAATATTTACTGCAAATCAGTGTGACTTCTGCTGTTGCCTTTCAGAGACCAGTTCAGAAATGCGCGGCTTCACCTTGGCAAGTGCCACTCATGTCATTTTCGCAACAAAGTCTGTTCCTTTTCTTCGTTTTTATGTCCAGCATCCTCGAAAAGGATTGCTCGCAAAGATATGTTGTAACAAACGGTATGAATATCTCCAGAGCTTTCTTAGCAATAACAGGGTACGTTACCAATTGTTGACACCAAAACGTTGAAAGCGTTGTTGTTCTGAAGAGTTGCTGTTGAACCTGGCTCTGCTGAATTTCAATGATTCCATCGAGGTATTCATCATTGACATCTGTTGTCTCAACACTAAACGTGAACGGCTGTCTCACCCATGCTGGATATGACTCTCTTGTAGGGAAGTATCCATCGAGAGACTTTGCAAGCTCATCTAAGTGCGCGGCAATTGCTTGCTTCAGTTCCGCAGGTACAGAAATGTCTCCGATTCCAGATACATCTTCGATCTTACTTACACAGTCGTCCAGCAGGGGAAAGTTTGCGAAGTTATCGTTCTCTGTTCGTCGTTTCCATAACGGTATCTTTTTTTGAAAAGCCTTCAGGTTTTCCTCCGCTTCGATGATGTTGACTCCACCGCCCTGCATCTTTTGATTGAGATGATTGAGAGCTGTGAAGATATCAGCCATGTACGCTAAAATGAGAATGAACTCAGAATTTTTGAAGCAATCTGCATGACAATGTTGGTGCTCTTGCAAAAACAGGGCTAATTCCACACGCACGGCAAAAACACGATTCAGCACCTGTCCCTGGGATAACCACCGAACGTTAGAATGGTACAGAAGTACCTCGAATTCAGAGCCCATTTCTTTACACAGCTCACTGAAGATGCGGTGCCTCAGAGCACTGGTTTGCACATAGTTCACGCATTCCACTACAATTTTTAATACTTCTGCCAGTTTTGGAGGCAAGGTTTTTGTTGCCAACGCATGCCTGTGCAGAATACAATGCGTAACAATGATGTGTGGTGCATCGGCTTTCACTAGCGCACCAAAACCAGACTTTCTTCCCAGCATGACTGGAGCTCCATCCGAACAAACTGCAGAAACCATATCCCACGAAAGATTGTTGTCTTTGAAGAAGTCATCCACAAGTTTCTTCACATCGGCTGCCTTAGTTGTTGTTGTAAGAGGCTTACAAAATAAAAAATCTTCCTTTATCACGTCGTCTTTCACATAGCGCACGAATACAGCAAGCTGGCTTAGATTGGAAACGTCTGTGGTCTCGTCGGGTTGAAGGCTGAATTTTGCCGGGCTTGAAATCAGATCTGCAACTACATGAGCCAAGATGTCTTCGCTCATGTCCTCTATTCTGTCGCTGATGGTGTCGTTTGAAAGTGTTATGCTGATGAATGAGGACCCAAAAGCGACGTAATAGTAACAGAGTCTTTATTCCAGTAATAAACAAATAATGATTCTCCTGGATATTATCAATGGTCAAATCCTCTCGTCAATAGAGAGGAACGACTGGAGACGCGACCACAGACTGCAGGTCGCTTCAGGAAGGCACTGGCCGTAGCTGACATAGACACCTGCTCACACGCAGCATCTGAAGAAGGCAAAGAACACGACAGGGCGGAACAAGGACACAGGAACAGCAAACATCAAACAAGAATCCGACCAGGCAGAAGCGGAAAACAGAGGGAGAAATAGGGAAAGAACCTAATAAGACCAGCAGAGGGAAGCACAGGGACAAGACATGAAGATCAAAGACAAAACATGACAGTACCCCCCCACTCACCGAGCGCCTCCTGGCGCACTCGAGGAGGAACCCTGGCGGCAACGAAGGAAATCATCAATCAACGAACGGTCCAGCACGTCCCGAGATGGAACCCAACTCCTCTCCTCAGGACCGTAACCCTCCCAATCCACTAAGTACTGGTGACCACGTCCCCGAGAACGCATGTCCATGATCTTTCGTACCTTGTAAATAGGAGCGCCCTCGACAAGGACGGGGGGGGGGGAGGGAAGACGAACGGGGGCGCGAAGAAAAGGCTTGACACAAGAGACATGGAAGACAGGGTGGACGCGACGAAGATGTCGCGGAAGAAGCAGTCGCACAGCGACAGGATTGACGACCTGAGAGACACGGAACGGACCAATGAACCGCGGAGTCAACTTGCGAGAAGCTGTCGTAAGGGGAAGGTTACGAGTGGAAAGCCACACTCTCTGACCGCGACAATACCTAGGACTCCTAATCCTACGTCTATTGGCGGCTCTCACAGTCTGCGCCCTGTAACGGCAAAGTGCAGACCTGACCCTCCTCCAGGTGCGCTCACAACGTTGGACAAAAGCCTGAGCGGAGGGAACGCTGGACTCGGCGAGCTGGGACGAGAACAGAGGAGGCTGGTACCCAAGACTACTCTGAAACGGAGATAGCCCGGTAGCAGACGAAGGAAGCGAGTTGTGAGCGTACTCAGCCCAGGGGAGCTGTTCTGCCCAAGACGCAGGGTTTCGAAACGAAAGGCTGCGTAATATGCGACCAATCGACTGATTGGCCCTTTCTGCTTGACCGTTAGACTGGGGATGAAACCCGGAAGAGAGACTGACAGAAGCACCAATCAAACGACAGAACTCCCTCCAAAACTGTGACGTGAATTGCGGACCTCTGTCTGAAACGGCGTCTAACGGGAGGCCATGAATTCTGAACACATTCTCAATGATGATTTGTGCCGTCTCCTTAGCGGAAGGAAGCTTAGCGAGGGGAATGAAATGTGCCGCCTTAGAGAACCTATCGATAACCGTAAGAATCACAGTCTTCCCCGCAGACGAAGGCAGACCGGTAATAAAGTCTAAGGCGATGTGAGACCATGGTCGAGAAGGAATGGGAAGCGGTCTGAGACGACCGGCAGGAGGAGAGTTACCTGACTTAGTCTGCGCGCAGTCCGAACAAGCAGCCACGAAACGGCGCGTGTCCCGCTCCTGAGTAGGCCACCAAAACCGCTGGCGAATAGAAGCAAGCGTACCCCGAACGCCGGGATGGCCAGCTAACTTGGCAGAGTGAGCCCACTGAAGAACAGCCAGACGAGTAGAGACAGGAACGAACAGAAGGTTACTAGGACAAGCGCGCGGCGACGCAGTGTGAGTGAGTGCTTGCTTTACCTGTCTCTCAATTCCCCAGACAGTCAACCCGACAACACGCCCTTCAGGGAGAATCCCCTCGGGGTCGGTAGAAGCCACAGAAGAACTAAAGAGACGGGATAAGGCATCCGGCTTGGTGTTCTTATTTCCCGGACGATAGGAAATCACGAACTCGAAACGAGCGAAAAACAACGCCCAACGAGCCTGACGTGCATTAAGTCGTTTGGCAGAACGGATGTACTCAAGGTTCTTATGGTCAGTCCAAACGACAAAAGGAACGGTCGCCCCCTCCAACCACTGTCGCCATTCGCCTATGGCTAAGCGGATGGCGAGCAGTTCGCGGTTACCCACATCATAGTTGCGTTCCGATGGCGACAGGCGATGAGAAAAGTAAGCGCAAGGATGGACCTTATCGTCAGACTGGAAGCGCTGAGACAGAATGGCTCCCACGCCCACCTCTGAAGCGTCAACCTCGACAATGAATTGTTTAGTGACGTCAGGAGTAACAAGGATAGGGGCGGATGTAAAACGCTTCTTGAGGAGATCAAAAGCTCCCTGGGCGGAACCGGACCACTTAAAGCAAGTCTTGACAGAAGTCAGAGCTGTGAGAGGGGCAGCCACTTGACCGAAATTACGAATGAAACGCCGATAGAAATTAGCGAAACCAAGAAAGCGCTGCAACTCGACACGTGACTTAGGAACGGGCCAATCGCTGACTGCCTGGACCTTAGCGGGATCCATCTGAATGCCTTCAGCGGAAATAACAGAACCGAGAAATGTGACAGAGGAGACATGAAAGGCGCACTTCTCAGCCTTCACGTAGAGACAATTCTCTAAAAGGCGCTGGAGTACACGTCGAACGTGCTGAACATGAATCTCGAGTGACGGTGAAAAAATCAGGATATCGTCAAGGTAAACGAAAACAAAAATGTTCAGCATGTCTCTCAGTACATCATTAACTAATGCCTGAAAGACAGCTGGAGCATTAGCGAGACCGAACGGCAGAACCCGGTATTCAAAATGCCCTAACGGAGTGTTAAACGCCGTTTTCCACTCGTCCCCCTCTCTGATGCGTACGAGATGGTAAGCGTTACGAAGGTCCAACTTAGTAAAGAACCTGGCTCCCTGCAAAATCTCGAAGGCTGACGACATAAGGGGAAGCGGATAACGATTCTTAACCGTTATGTCATTCAGCCCTCGATAATCCACGCAGGGGCGCAGAGTACCGTCCTTCTTCTTAACAAAGAAAAATCCCGCTCCGGCGGGAGAGGAAGAAGGCACCACGGTACCGGCGTTGAGAGAAACAGACAGATAATCCTCGAGAGCCTTACGTTCGGGAGCCGACAGAGAGTATAGTCTACCCCGAGGGGGAGTGGTCCCCGGAAGGAGATCAATACAACAATCATACGACCGGTGAGGAGGAAGGGAGCTGGCTCTGGACCGACTGAAGACCGTGCGCAGATCATGATATTCCTCCGGCACTCCTGTCAAATCACCAGGTTCCTCCTGAGTAGAGGGGACAGAAGACACAGGAGGGATAGCAGACATTAAACACTTCACATGACAAGAAACGTTCCAGGATAGGATAGAATTACTAGACCAATCAATAGAAGGATTATGACATACTAGCCAGGGATGACCCAAAACAACAGGTGTAAAAGGTGAACGAAAAATCAAAAAGGAAATGGTCTCACTGTGGTTACCAGATACTGTGAGGGTTAAAGGTAGTGTCTCACATCTGATACTGGGGAGAAGACTACCATCTAAGGCGAACATGGGCGTGGGCTTCCCTAACTGTCTGAGAGGAATGTCATGTTTCCGAGCCCATGCTTCGTCCATAAAACAACCCTCAGCCCCAGAGTCTATCAAGGCACTGCAGGAAGCAGCTGAACCGGTCCAGCGTAGATGGACCGACAAGGTAGTACAGGATCTTGATGGAGAGACAGGAGTAGTAGCGCTCACCAGTAGCCCTCCGCTTACTGATGAGCTCTGGCTTTTACTGGACATGACATGACAAAATGTCCCGCAGAACCGCAATAGAGGCAAAGGCGGTTGGTGATTCTCCGTTCCCTCTCCTTAGTCGAGATGCGAATACCTCCCAGCTGCATGGGCTCAGTCTCTGAGCCGGTGGGAGGAGATGGTTGAGATGCGGAGAGGGGAAACACCGTTAACGCGAGCTCTCTTCCACGAGCTCGGTGACGAAGATCTACCCGTCGTTCTATGCGGATGGCGAGTGCAATCAAAGAGTCCACGCTGGAAGGAACCTCCCGGGAGAGAATCTCATCCTTAACCTCAGCGTGAAGTCCCTCCAGAAAACGAGCGAGCAACGCCGGCTCGTTCCAGTCACTGGAGGCAGCAAGAGTGCGAAACTCTATAGAGTAATCCGTTATGGATCGATCACCTTGACATAGGGAAGCCAGGGCCCTGGAAGCCTCCTTCCCAAAAACTGAACGATCAAAAACCCGTATCATCTCCTCTTTAAAGTTCTGATAATCGTTAGAACACTCAGCCCTTGCCTCCCAGATAGCTGTGCCCCACTCCCGAGCCCGACCAGTAAGGAGTGATATGACGTAAGCGATCCGAGCTCTCTCTCTTGAGTACGTGTTGGGCTGGAGAGAGAACACAATATCACACTGGGTGAGAAAGGAGCGACACTCAGTGGGCTGCCCAGAGTAACATGGTGGGTTATTAACCCTAGGTTCTGGAGACTCGGAAGACCAGGAAGTAGCTGGTGGCACGAGATGAAGACTCTGAAACTGTCCAGAGAGATCGGAGACCTGAGCGGCCAGGGTCTCAACGGCATGACGAGCAGCAAACAATTCCTGCTCGTGTCTGCCGAGCATTGCTCCCTGGAACTCGACGGCAGTGTTGAGAGAATCCATAGTCGCTGGGTCCATCTTGGTCGGATTCTTCTGTTATGCTGATGAATGAGGACCCAAAAGCGACGTAATAGTAACAGAGTCTTTATTCCAGTAATAAACAAATAATGATTCTCCTGGATATTATCAATGGTCAAATCCTCTCGTCAATAGAGAGGAACGACTGGAGACGCGACCACAGACTGCAGGTCGCTTCAGGAAGGCACTGGCCGTAGCTGACATAGACACCTGCTCACACGCAGCATCTGAAGAAGGCAAAGAACACGACAGGGCGGAACAAGGACACAGGAACAGCAAACATCAAACAAGAATCCGACCAGGCAGAAGCGGAAAACAGAGGGAGAAATAGGGAAAGAACCTAATAAGACCAGCAGAGGGAAGCACAGGGACAAGACATGAAGATCAAAGACAAAACATGACAGAAAGAGGAATTTGGGTTAACTTAACTTCAGCCTCTTTTCCCAGCATGATATTCGCCATCTTCAACCCAGCAAGTGTTTCACCGATGGTGTGTGGTTTGCCCTGCTTTGCGATCAGGTAAGCAACTTCGTACGATGCTGTGAGGATCGGTTTGTGGATGGTACAAAGCCGAGAACAGGCAGAGTAGCCTTTTCATCGAATCTGGCTATCTTCACCTTGAATTCAGCGAGCGTTGTGTTCTTGTATTTTCCATCTCCATGCAGCTTAAGGAAGTGTTCTCTTAGTTTTGCCGGTGCTAGGCTAAAATTGCTCAACTTGGCATTGCAAATCATGCAGTTAGGACGCTAACTCCCATCACACTCCGTTATACATGTGAATCCATATTGTACATATTCGTCCGACCACTTTCTTTTTTTGCTCGACATAGTAAGTATGAAGGGATTCAAATATTAAGAAAGAAATCACAAGACGTACCATCACGACAGTCACAAGTCGACTACTGAGTGCACCAAATTCCCTGCAGCACAGATAGGCCAAGTGATGTAGCGTGATCACCTGCAGCCAATGATGGCCAAGCGGGGCGTGTCATCACGAATCATATGAGTCGGATGTGTGTCTTGACCTCCGCCGAACCCCTGAGACTGACTCACCGAACCCCTGGGGTTCGATCGAACCCAGGTTAAGAACCACTGCCCTAGAGGTCATGATTATGATGATGATGACGTCAATCATAATAATAATAATCATCATCATCATCATCATCATCATTATCAATATCAACATTATCCCTTACCAGTGGAGGTTTTACTGGTGGTGGACTCAGTCACAGTCGCCACTGTTGTAGACTCAACACACAGGGTATTACAAGTGGCATTCACCCACTCTAATACATTTGTCCCGTTTCATAAGGTGCAGTTAACATATATCAGCCCTGTAGGCAATCCAAACAACAGTAATCACATTCGTATCTGAATTACATGTAAATACTGGCAAATGTGTTGTTTCGAAACAGGTCAATTCTTATTGATAAGAATTGATCATCGATCATTATAACCATCATCATTATTATCATTAATCATTCATATTGTTGATCATAATGTATTTTTAACAAAGTCAATTAAACAGTAGATTACCTGGACAGTGTGAGATTCTCCTGCTGACAGTATCACTGCTGATGTTGTTTCTGACGCTACAGGTGAGATCTCCTGACAGGCCTTTCTTCAGAGTGATTGTGTTTGTCTCGTTATCAGGAGAGGTCTCAGTGTCTCTCAGCGTCTGTCCATCCAGAGTCCAGCTGTACTGGGGACCATCCCCCTCAGAGTAGCAGGACACCCTCATCTCTCCATGGGACAGACACTCAGAGGACAGCTGAGGACTGGACACTGGAGCTGTGGGGGAAGAAGGATATGTAACTGTAGTAAGAGGGCAAAACACATTAGAACACAACACCAGCCATTCTTCTAGAAAGCCACAGAAACTACTGTAGTCAACAGGAGCAGCAGATTCATGACACATAATGACTGCATTTCAAATAACCAACAGATGATTTCATGTTGATGGATGTGGTTATGACTCTATGTACCAACTACAGTAACATTTGAAAATAAAATGACTCCATGGTTACACATAAAATGCATTTCTCATTATTTTTATTATTAAGCAGTCACATATGTGTAGTTTAGCCAGAGCAATATGTAGAGCTTGTCAAAGTTATCATTTGTAGTAATTATTTGGAAAGTTATTTATTTACCTTTGATGAACAGTTTTATTTCTCTGGTCCACATTCGCCCGTTTGAACTAAATGTTTCTAGCAGGTATTCACCAGAATCATTCCTTCTTGTGTTATTTAACCTAAATGTCCCATTGTTTATAAAGAAGTGTACTCTGTCTCCAATGGGGATGTCTCTTATTACCCATTTGTCCTTCTTCGATTTGAATATATCTGTTCTAGCACCAGTTGAGCCTTTATGAAATGAGAGTTCACCATATCTCGTGGCATCAGTCACCAGCTGGAGATAGACAGTTCCTCCCAGAGCTCCATAACACTGAGATCCATCTTCTCTAGCATCACAGGAAGTCTCCAAGCCTGAAGATCAAGAAGAAAAGACACTGTAGTGACTATCACTGTTCTAACCCAGGTCAAGTCATGTATCATTTCACAGATGATGATACAAGTGACTAACAGTATAACCAAACCAACAGCATCAACGTGATAGGGATCATTAAGTCAGTGATCATTATTATGGGACAATGAGTAAAGAGACAACTGTCTTCCACAGTGTTCTGAATATTGTCTATCATCATCCGTCATTTCTGCTTCATGATATACAAGACTCCTGATATTATATTCTGCATAAAAGAAGAGGGAAACCAACACATATAAAGATGTTTCTTACCATGAGACAATCTGGCGGAGATCACCAACAGTCCTAAAACAGCCTCCATGTCTCTTTTCAACGCAGGGTCTCAGTTTATCAAATGAACCTTCGGTACTTCAACAAAGTCCTCTATTTTATATTTGTTTTACGGCACAAACAAAACCAATGCAAGGAAAGTATGAGAGATAGCTGTTCCTGCCACTCAGAAGAATTCACCCAGTTTGTGAAGAGTAAAAGAAGAAGTGAAATTTTGACCCTATTCATAGGTTCTGACTCAGAGGAAGAGCCTCATCAAAGTCTCACTTATTCATTATACATTCCACCAGGCTGGCTTCATGTCTCCTGTGTGATGGATTTAGTTAAGATGTCAAACACAGTATGTGATAAGTGAGGCTACTTTTGAGTGTGAAGAAGATATGTTGGCGTCTGAGAAAATGACACCTCAGTAATAGGTCTGGGTGTAGCTGGTGCAGAGGAGTCAGCCGCAGGACAGCAGAGATGAGTAATACACGTACATTTTACTCAAGACTTGCAAATACAAGTCGATAATACCTAGCCCACAATACGGACTGTAAATACAACAAACAAACACGCACAAGAACCATGGGTAAAACAGAGGGTTAAATAATGAACATGTAATTGGGGAATTGAAACCAGGTGTG
Source organism: Salvelinus namaycush (assembly GCF_016432855.1). Taxonomy (NCBI): domain Eukaryota; kingdom Metazoa; phylum Chordata; class Actinopteri; order Salmoniformes; family Salmonidae; genus Salvelinus; species Salvelinus namaycush. The sequence continues at coordinate 18,120,423 of NC_052323.1, read as the reverse complement.
TAAAACAAATACAAAACAAATGGAAAATGAAAAGTGGATCGGCGATGGATCGGCTAGAAGAATGGTGACGTCGACCGCTAGAACGCCGCCCGAACAAGGAGAGGGACCGACTTTGGTGGATGTCATGACAGGACCCCCCCCTGACACGCGGCTCCAGCAGCGCACCGACCTCGGGGACGAGCCGGAGGACGAGGCGCAGGGCGATCCGGATGGAGACGGTGGAAATCCAGCAGCAACGAAGGGTCCAAACGTCCTCCAACGGCACCCAACATCTCTCCTCCTGACCATACGCCGGGGCCTCCTCGATGTCCAGAGGTGGCGGAGGAACCTCCTGCACCTCAGACTCCTGGAGTGGATCAGCCACCACTGGCCTGAGGAGAGACACATGGAACGAGGGGTTAATATGGTAATCTGGGGGAAGCTTTAACCTATAACATACCTCGTTCAGTCTCCTCAGGACTTTAAATGGTCCCACAAACCATGGGCCCAGCTTTCGGCAGGGCAGGCGGAGGGGCAGGTTTCGGGTCGAGACCCAGACCCGGTTCCCCAGTGCGAACACTGGGGCCTCACTGCGGTGGCGATCGGCGCTCGCCTTCTGACACCTCACGGCCCGTTACAAGTGCACATAAGCGGCGTCCCAGGTCTCCTCCGAGCGCTTAAACCATTTGTCCACCGCAGGAGCCTCGATCTGGCTCTGATGCCAAGGTGCCAGAACCGGCTGATACCCTAGTACGCACTGGAAGGGGGAGAGGTTAGTGGAGGAGTGGCGGAGCGAGTTTTGGGCCATCTCTGCCTAGGGGATGAACGTCGCCCACTCCCCGGTCCTGGCAATAAGACCGGGGAGTGGGCGAAACCTACCCTAATAGTAATCAACATTTTAAGCTAAACGTTCTGATCTGTTGCGGCAGCCACATTGCATAACATTTTTTTTAATGCTGGTGGCTGTATTCATTTGAGATCGATCGCATCCCACAACTATGTTTGGAGTATTTATTTCTCGCACAGAATAGAATAGGTCGACTTTTGTACTATGGGGGATAGTACAATTGATATAGGCTAGTGCTTTTGCTTTTCGTTAGGTCTAATCATCTTGCTGGCTGAACAAAAGCAATTTCGGACAGTTCTTCCAATATCTTCAGTATGCACCTCGGAATTGGATAAGGACAGGCTCAGTTTGTATGATGGCAATTTGCATATACTCCAGAATGTTATGAAGAGTGATCAGATTAATTGAAATTAATTGCAAAGTCCCTCTTTGCCATGCAAATGAACTGAATCCCCCAAAAAACATGTCCACTGCATTTCAGCCCTGCCACAAAAGGACCAGCTGACAACATGTCAGTGATTCTCTTGTTAACACAGGTGTGAGTGTTGACGAGGACAAGGCTGCAGATCACTCTGTCATGCTGATTGAGTTCGAATAACAGACTGGAAGCTTCAAAATTAGGGTGGTGCTTGGAATCATTGTTCTTCCTCTGTCAATCATGGTTACCTGCAAGTAAACACGTGCCGTCATCATTGCTTTGCACAAAAAGGGCTTCACAGGCAAGGATATTGCTGCCAGTAAGATTGCACTTAAATCAACCATTAGAACGTCAAGGAGAGCGGTTCAATTGTTGTGAAGAAGGCTTCAGGGCGCCCAAGAAAGTCCAGCAAGCGCCAGGACCGTCTCCTAAAGTTGATTCAGCTGTGGGATCGGGGCACCACCAGTACAGAGCTTGCTGAGTAATGGCAGCAGGCAGGTGTGAGTGCATCTGCACGCACAGTGAGGCGAAGACTTTTGGAGGATGGCCTGGTGTCAAGAAGGGCAGCAAAGAAGCCACTTAATAATCGGAAAGGAAAAACATCAGGGACAGACTGATATTCTGCAAAAGGTACAGGGATTGGAATGCTGAGGACTGTGGTAAAGTCATTTTCTCTGATGAATCCCCTTTCCGATTATTTGGGGCACCCGGAAAAAAAGCTTGTCCGGAGAAGACAAGGTGAGCGCTACCATCAGTCCTGTGTCATGCCAACAGTAAAGCATCCTGAGACCATTCATGTGTGGGGTTGCTTCTTAGCCAAGAGAGTGGGCTCACTCACAATTTTGCCTAAGAACACAGCCATGAATAAAGAATGGTACCAACACATCCTCCGAGAGCAACTTCTCCCAACCATCCAGGAACAGTTTGGTGACGAACAATGCCTTTTCCAGCATGATGGAGCACCTTGCCATAAGGCAAAAGTGATAACTAAGTGGCTCTGGGAACAAAACATCGATATTTTGGGTCCATGGCCAGGAAACTCCACAGACTTTAATCCCATTGAGAACTTGTCAACTGGTCAATCCTCAAGAGGCGGGTGGACAAACAAAAACCCACAAATTCTGACAAACTACAAGCATTGATTATGCAAGAATGGGCTGCCATCAGTCAGGATGTTGCCAAGAAGTTAATTGACAGCATGCCAGGGCGGATTGCAGAGGTCTTGAAAAAGAAGGGTCAACACTGCAAATATTGACTCTTTGCATCAACTTCATGTAATTGTCAATAAAAGCCTTTGACACTTATGAAATTCTTGGAATTATACTTCAGTATTCCATAGTAACATCTGACAAAAAATATCTAAAGACACTGAAGCAGCAAACCTTGTGGAAATTAATATTTGTGTCATTCTCAAAACTTTTGGCCACGACTGTAGCCTGTGAGAAAGACCTGATCATGTGACAGAGAGCCATGTGAGTGAGAGACACTTCGAATTGGCAGCACACTCAGGGAGAAGGGCACAACGCAGCACTCCGGGCCACAAAAGGCATGGAGTTTTTTAGGGTGCATTACGGCTACAAAGGGGACGCACGCCGCTGTGAAATTCGAGGCATTATCAAGTGCTTGTCAAATTGTGAATGAGACACTATTGGAGTGTGTACAGCCTGTGCAAAAAACAAAGAGCTCACGCCTTTCAAGTGACTTTTTTCAAATCATCATTTGAGTCTCATCATGCAGCCTTACAATGTATTAAAAATCTAAATATATAGCCCAACGTTTGTAGAACAACTAAAGTTACATTAATTACTCTAAATGTGGTGCTAAATGTGTTTATGTTAATTAACAGTCAATTACTGTGAGACCAATAGTTATTCCCTTGACAATCACCGGCTGACGAAATTTCATGACCACCACTTCACTGGTTTCTCCAGAGATGACTGATCGGGTTAAAGTCTGGGCTCTGGCTGCATCACTCAAGGACATTCAGAGACTTGTCCCGAAGCCACTCCTATGTTGTCTTGGCTGTGTTCTTAGGGTCGTTGTCCTGTTGGAAGGTGAACCTTCGCCCCAGTCTGAAGTCCTGAGCGCTCTGGGGCAGGTTTTCATCAAGGATCTCTCTGTACTTTGCTCCATTCATCTTCCCCTCGATCCTGACAAGACTCACAGTCCCTGCTGCTGAAAAACATCCCACAGCATGATTCTGTCACCACCATGCTGAACTTGGCATTCAGGCCAAAGAGTTCAATCTTGGTTTCATCAGACCATTGTTTCTCATGGTCTGAGAGTCCTTTAAGTATCTTTTGGCAAATTCCAAGCGGGCTGTCATGTGCCTTTTACTGAGGAGTGGCTTCCGTCTGGACAATCTACCATAAGTGCTGCCGAGATGGTTGTCCTTCTGGAAGGTTCTTCCATCTCCACAGAGGAACTCTGGAGCTCTGTCAGAGTGACCATCGGGTTGTTGGTCACCTCCCTGACCAAGGTTCTACACACCCGATTGCTCAGTTTGGTTGGGCGGCCAGCTCTAGGAAGAGTCTTGGTGGTTCCAATCGTCTTCCATTTAAGAATGATGGAGGCTAATTTGTTCTTGAGGACCTTCAATGCTGCAGAAAGGTTTTGGTACCGTTCCCCAGATCTGTGCCTCGACACAATCCTGTCTCGGAATTCTACGGACAATTCCTTTGACCTCATGGCTTGGTTTTTGCTCTGACATGCACTGTCAATGGTGGGACCTTATACAGACAGGTGTGTGCCTTTCCAAATCATGTCCAATCAATAGAATGTATCACAGGTGGACTCCAATCAAATTGTAGACACATCTCAAGGATGATCAATGGAAACCGGATGCAACTGAGCTCAATTTCAAGACTCATATCAAAGCATCTGAATACTATCCCTGTTTTTCTTTTTAATAAATGTGCAAACATTTCCAGAAAAACTGTTTTCACTTTGTTTTGGGGTATTGTGTGTTGATTGTTGAGGAAAAACATGCATTTATTACATTTTAGAATAAGGCTGTAATGCAACAAAATGTGGAAATGGTGAAGGGGTCTGAATGCTTTTCGAATGCACTGCATGTACAGAAATATGGGAAAGTTAGATACAATTAGTTACAGTAACCAATGCAGCAACAAAGCATCAATACTATGTCTAAACACCAACCCTTCACACCTCGTACTCTCGGGGCCCCTCAGTCTAGTTGAGTTACTACAGACACGGGTTCATTCCCATTCAAAAGTTTGGAGACACCTACTCATTCAAAGGTTTTTCTTTATTTTTACTATTTTCTACATTGTAGAATAATAATGAAGACCTCAAAACTATGAAATAACAAATAAGGAATCATGTGGTAACCAAAAAATGTGTTAAACAAATCAAAATATATTTTGTATTTTAGATTCTTCAAAGTAGCCACTCTTTGCCTGGTGCTGAGACCAGCCTTCTGGTCTTCATGGGACATCTGTTACGCTGGTGCTGAGACCAGCCTTCTGGTCTTCATGGGACATCTGTTACGCTGGTGCCGAGACCAGCCTTCTGGTCTTCATGGGACATCTGTTACGCTGGTGCCGAGACCAGCCTTCTGGTCTTCATGGGACATCTGTTACGCTGGTGCCGAGACCAGCCTTCTGGTCTTCATGGGACATCTGTTACACTGGTGCCAAGACCAGCCTTCTGGTCTTCATGGGACATCTGTTACACTGGTGCCGAGACCAGCCTTCTGGTCTTCATGGGACATCTGTTACGCTGGTGCTGAGACCAGCCTTCTGGTCTTCATGGGACATCTGTTACACTGGTGCCGAGACCAGCCTTCTGGTCTTCATGGGACATCTGTTACACTGGTGCTGAGACCAGCCTTCTGGTCTTCATGGGACATCTGTTACACTGGTGCTGAGACCAGCATTCTGGGGTTCATGGGACATCTGTTACATTGGTGCCGAGACCAGCCTTCTGGTCTTCATGGGACATCTGTTACATTGGTGCCGAGACCAGCCTTCTGGTCTTCATGGGACATCTGTTACACTGGTGCTGAGACCAGCCTTCTGGTCTTCATGGGACATCTGTTACGCTGGTGCTGAGACCAGCCTTCTGGTCTTCATGGGACATCTGTTACACTGGTGCTGAGACCAGCCTTCTGGTCTTCATGGGACATCTGTTACACTGGTGCCGAGACCAGCCTTCTGGTCTTCATGGGACATCTGTTACGCTGGTGCCGAGACCAGCCTTCTGGTCTTCATGGGACATCTGTTACACTGGTGCTGAGACCAGCCTTCTGGTCTTCATGGGACATCTGTTACGCTGGTGCCGAGACCAGCCTTCTGGTCTTCATGGGACATCTGTTACACTGGTGCTGAGACCAGCCTTCTGGTCTTCATGGGACATCTGTTACACTGGTGCTGAGACCAGCCTTCTGGGGTTCATGGGACATCTGTTACACTGGTGCCGAGACCAGCCTTCTGGTCTTCATGGGACATCTGTTACACTGGTGCCGAGACCAGCCTTCTGGGGTTCATGGGACATCTGTTACGCTGGTGCCGAGACCAGCCTTCTGGGGTTCATGGGACATCTGTTACACTGGTGCCGAGACCAGCCTTCTGGTCTTCATGGGACATCTGTTACACTGGTGCCGAGACCAGTCTTCTGGTCTTCATGGGACATCTGTTACATTGGTGCCGAGACCAGCCTTCTGGGGTTCATGGGACATCTGTTACACTGGTGCCGAGACCAGCCTTCTGGTCTTCATGGGACATCTGTTACACTGGTGCCGAGACCAGCCTTCTGGTCTTCATGGGACATCTGTTACATTGGTGCCGAGACCAGCCTTCTGGGGTTCATGGGACATCTGTTACACTGGTGCTGAGACCAGCCTTCTGGTCTTCATGGGACATCTGTTACACTGGTGCCGAGACCAGCCTTCTGGGGTTCATGGGACATCTGTTACACTGGTGCTGAGACCAGCCTTCTGGTCTTCATGGGACATCTGTTACACTGGTGCCGAGACCAGCCTTCTGGTCTTCATGGGACATCTGTTACATTGGTGCCGAGACCAGCCTTCTGGGGTTCATGGGACATCTGTTACATTGGTGCCGAGACCAGCCTTCTGGTCTTCATGGGACATCTGTTACGCTGGTGCCGAGACCAGCCTTCTGGTCTTCATGGGACATCTGTTACGCTGGTGCCGAGACCAGCCTTCTGGTCTTCATGGGACATCTGTTACACTGGTGCCGAGACCAGCCTTCTGGTCTTCATGGGACATCTGTTACACTGGTGCTGAGACCAGCCTTCTGGTCTTCATGGGACATCTGTTACGCTGGTGCTGAGACCAGCCTTCTGGTCTTCATGGGACATCTGTTACATTGGTGCCGAGACCAGCCTTCTGGTCTTCATGGGACATGTTACACTAATTTTCACTATTTATCACTTTGTGATTATAATGATGTTTAGGCTACTGGCGTTTTCATAATTTGACCGTGAATCTTGCTGACCGCACTTCTTGGTGGTTGGGGTATTTTTTTTGTCATTATAAAAAGAAGCTATTACAACGTTCCAACACATATGCTTTCTGTTTCATATCGGTGACAAAGGCACTCCCCTTAAAAAAGGAATTTAACATTTTAATTGAGTTTTTTTTACTGTTTTGTTTGTGTTTCCATATCCTACAGTAACAAACTAATTTAAAATATTTAGGTTGATATTCTAATGTTACCTAAGACCTTCATAACCACAACCAAATTATTATATATACATTACGTTTATTAATTACACTGTTAGAATGTTGCTGTCGGGTTATAGTATTTATAGTATTTAAAAAATTGTGCAAGCAAGTGAACATATAGGAGGTTACCATTACACAGTCCTGCATTACACAATCCTGCTGCAGACACCAATTTTCTTGGTGTCCACATCACCAACAAACTATCATGGTCTAAACACACCAAGACAGTTGTAAAGAGGGCTTGACAACACCTTTTCCCCCTCAGGAGACTGAAAAGATTTCGCATGGGTCCCCAGATCCTCAAAACATTCTACAGCCGCACCATCGAGAGCATCCCGACCAGTTGCATCACCGCCTGTTTGGCAACTGCTCGGCATCTGACCGTAAGCCGCTACAGAGGGTAGTGGGTACGGCCCAGTACATCACTGGGACCAAGCTTCCTGACATCCAGCACCTACATACTAGTCGGTGTCAAGGAAGGTCCAAAACATTGTCAAAGACTCCAGTCACCCAAGTCATAGACTGTTCTCTCTGCTACCGCAAGGCAAGCGGTACTGGAGCACCAAGTCTAGGACCAAAAAGCTCATTAACAGCTTCTATCCCCAAGCCATAAGACTGCTGAACAACTAATCAAATGGCCACCCGGACTATTTAAATTTACCCCCCCTCCCCTCCCGCCCTTTGTTTTTACGCTGCTGCTACTCGCTGTTTATTAATTATTATCTATGTATAGTCACTTTACGAATTACCTCGACTAACCTGTAGCCCCGCACATTGACTCTGGACCGATACCCCCTCTATATAGCCTCGTTACTGCTATGTACATTTATTGTGTTACTATTTGATATTTGTATTACTTTATGATTGATTACATTTTTTATTTTAGTTTATTTAGTAAATATTTTATTAACTCCATCTTGAACTGCATTGTTGGTTAATAAGGGCTTGTAAGTAAGAATTTCACAGTAAGGTCTACACCTGTTGTATTTGGCGCATGTGACAAATTTTATTTTATTTTATTTGACATCATCAGAAGTCCAAACACCACAATCAGTGGATTCACTATTGGAGTTCCAAACTCAGATTACAAACTAAATCAACCGGCCACATCGGGTGACTTGAATGTTTGAGCAAAAGATTGTGTCACTTCAGGGAGGGGAAAGGAAGTGTTTCAACACACTCTTGATCTCACTTCTGCATGAATATGTTATATAAAATAAGGCATTAAATAAGATACAACAAATAAGTAAGATACACCACACACACAAGAACAAGAGATCTTGAGAATAGATTTGCATGAGGGCTGGAAGACAAAATGTGATACAGAAGAAATTGTCACTAAATTTCGTCTGCAAGAACTTGATGCCTCATGAGAGAGACTCTCCCAAGTTCCCAAAATGCTACTTTTAGCATTACATTGTTTTGAAGAAAGTTTTCGCCGAGTAAGAGCAGGACATTCCAAATCACCCAACGAAGAAAATTCTATCTACACTACATGGGCATTAATATGGAGTTGGTCGCCCCTTTGCTGCTATAACAGCCTCCACTCTTCTGGGAAGGCTTTCCACTAGATGTTGGAACATTGCTGCAGGGACTTGCTTCCATTCAGCCAGAAGAGCATTAGTAAGGTCAGGCTCTGATGTTGGGCGATTAGGCCTGGCTCACAGTCAGTGTTCCAATTCATCCCAAAGGTGTTCCATGGGGTTGAGGTCAATTTCTTCCACACCAATCTCGACAAACCATTTCTTTATGGACCTCGCTTTGTGCACGGGGGCATTGTCATGCTGAAACAGGAAATGGTCTTCCCCAAACTATTGCCATAAAGTTGGAAGCACAGAATATACATAATGTCATTGTATATGTAGTGTTAAGATCTCCTTTCACTGGAACTAAGGGGCCTAGTCCGAACCATGAAAAACAGCCCCAGACCATTATTCCTCTTCCACCAAACTTTACAGTTGGACCTATGCATTGGGGCAGTTACCAATAAACTTATCCAAACAAGTCAATCAATGTTTATAATCAAACCTTAGGTATCCTAATACGCAAATAAACGATACAATTTAAAACTGACAATCGTTATTGTCTGTACCGGAGATAAATAACAAAGAATGCGCTTTCCTCCACGCGCATTGGAAACACTACAGCCAAAATGGGAGCCACTTAGAAAAACTACAACTTCTCCCTCATTTTCCCAAAAAACTGCCTGGAAGTCTTTCTAAAGACTATTAGTGGAAGCCCTGGGAACTGCAATCAGGCACGATTTCGCCCTATTATAAAAGTGCCAGTCATTGAAATCAGTGGTAGGATTAAATATTTTTTTTGGGGGGGGGGGATGGTTTGTCCTCGGGGTTTCGCCAGCCATTTCAGTTATGTTCTACTCAAAGACATAATTGTAACAGTTTTAGAAACGTTAGAATGTTTTCTATACAAATCTACCAATTATATGCATATCCTATCTTCTGGGGCTGAGTAGCAGGTAGTTTACTTTGGGCACGCTTTTCATCCGGACGTCATAATACCGCCCCCTATCCCAAAGAGGTTTTAAAGCACTCCAGCAGATGCTTGGCATTGCGCATGGTGATCTTAGGCTTGTGTGCGGCTGCTCGGGCCATGAAACCCATTTCATGAAGCTCCCGACAAACAGTTATTGTGCTGATGTTGCTTCCAGAGGCAGTTTGGAACTCGGTAATAAGTGTTGCAACCGAGGACAGACATACGATTTTTACTTGCTATGCGCTTCAGCACTCAGCAGTGCTGTTCTGTGACCTTGTGTGGCCTACCACTTCGCGGCTGAGCCATTGTTGCTCATAGACTTTTCCACTTCACAATAAGAGCATTTACAGTTGACCGGGGCAGTTGTAGCATGGCAGAAATTTGGTTGGAATGGTGCTGAAGCTTAAATTTGGGGTGTAGGCAATGATAGACAGCCTCTCCTGGGGGTGTAGGCAATGATAGACAGCCTCTCCTGGGGGTGTAGGCTAAGAAAGACAGAAGTAACATCACAGGGAAATAAAAGGCAACTCTAAAATGTGCAGCTTTTGTCTTCTTCACCTAAGGTATTGTCTGAGACCAGCCACCCGGACAGCTGATGAAACTGAGGAGTATTTCTGTCTGAAATAAATCCCTTTTGTGGGGAAAAACTAATTCTGATTGAAATTATGACATCATTTACATTTTTATTGTTCTCTGGCAGCTAAAACATTATCACTACACCATGAGCAGGAGAAATTAACAAGTGAGAGAGAGAAAGAAAGAAAGAAAGAAAGAAAGAAAGAAAGAAAGAAAGAAAAAGGAATTTGAGAGGAGGAGAGGTAAGACCGGCTGCAACTGATTCCTTTTGGGTTGCAGCTGTTGGCTAGACACAATAACATGACTTCATAATGGACTGGGTTAATATAGCACTTTCTGGGGGCTCAAACCTTGATGAATTGCATTTGTTATTGGATGAAAAACAAGATGTGCTTACCCCTTCTGCCATTGAGGATAATAGCGAGGATTGTGTTACTACTGTTACCACTGTTACAAATGTTACCACTGTTACTACCGCTACCACAGTTTATCACCAATACTACTGTTACTACTGTTACCACTGTTACTACTGTTACCACTGTTACTACTGTTACCACTGTTACCACCGTTCCTACCGCTACCACATTTATCACCAATACTACTGTTACTACTGTTACAACTGTTACCACTGTTACTGCTGTTACTACTATTACCTACTATTACCACTGTTACTAGTATTACTACTGTTACCACTGTTACTAGTATTACTACTGTTACCGCTGTTACCACTGTTACCACTGTTACTACTGTTTATGACCCCCCCATAAATACCTTTCCCCCTTTTCTCTCCACTCTACAGAATGGACTCTTGGACAGCCCTGTGTTGCCACAGAGAAAGTATGGTAACATCAAAAGGTTGGGGAATGGAACAATATTTCCCTTTCTCAACCAGTGGAAAGTGTCAGTTTGTACTTAAAGAATATGATGTCAGATCGGTTGTTGTCTGGGACATTATATCTGATGATAGGAAGACATAGGATGACATAAACATTCTAGTTATCAGATTCACATGGAATTGTTGTACAATTTAAATGTTTAAATATTGAGAGAATTGTTTTCATAAGTACACTTATGCTCACTCAGTGGCCACGCCCAAGTGAACAGACATTGGTTGAGAACAATGAAACACGCCCTTCTCTCCCCCAGTACAAATGCCCGTTGACGGAAGTCAACCTTTGTTCCAGAAATGGTAGGTGCTGTACTACCGTTTAATAGGGTGAATTTCAACGTGGAGGTGGCGATCACCAATTTGAAATGGTGAATTTCGACTAGACCACCCAGAATACAGCATGAGCTGATTATGGCAACTTGGTACGAACTTTGAACGATCATTCACTAAAGAAGAAGTGATACATCCTAGACGTTGAGTTATTATCTGCAGCTGTAAACGTACGTGGCCTAGGAAAGGACAGACAATCTCCTAAGAATGACAGGGTATTTCAACGTTTACGCTACGACCAGAAATATTCTTCAAAGGACAATGGCGATCTCTGTTGGGCAAACCAGTCTTCCATCTTCGACCCATCTATCGAAGCGCAGCTCAGAGTAAATATATATTTAGCATTTTCCATTTCCTAATGGGTGGTTATTAGAATGCATAAGATTCTGTATTTACGGTAGCATAGCTTCTCAAGGTCCGATAGAGACCCAACCCCTTTCTCCCTCATTCTTCCCACTCTTTCATTCAAACCCAACCCTCTTCCTTTGTGTAACCAGACATCATATCGGATTAGTCCACCAGGGACTTTTCAGGACATGATTAGTAATCGATGTGTGATCTATCCTGTGTATACATATATGTAATTTTGTGTGATTATTTCGGTATTTAGTCAATAAATAATTAAGCCAATTTGTGTATTGCTGATTCAACTTGTTAGCTAGGGTCCGTGCAGATAACCAAGCACTTACGATTATCAGAATGAGATTGATCGAGGTGACTATTAATAATTGACTGCTATTGATATAAAAGATCTTCAGATCTTTGAGAGAGTGGATTCGGGAGATAATCGCCCTATGAAAATGAATGCTTCCGTGGTACCCCAGGTTATTAATGTAACGCTCGTCGTTAGGTGGAAGAGAGGAGGACCAAAGCGCAGCGTGGTATGTTTCCATATTTATTGGAAACACTTAATAACACGAACAAAAACAATAAACAGGAAATGAAACTAACGACGCTACAGACCTGAACATGTGAACATACAGACAACGAAGAATGAACAGGAAAAAATCACCCACAAACAAACAGTGAGAACAGCCTACCTAAATAGGGTTCCCAATCAGAGGAAACGTAAAACACCTGCCCCTGATTGAGAACCATATCAGGCTAGTTGACAACCCTAAACCAAACATAGAAACACATAACATAGAATGCCCACCCAGCTCACATCCTGACCAACTAATCAAGACTGAACAAAGGAAATAAGGTCAGGAACGTGACAATTAATGGTTTAATTGTTGCATGATTTAATTCAATCACGTAATCAATAAAACGTTAGGTAATCGATTTGATAAAATAGCATGTCATATAATTTAACCCTGAAAAATGTAGTTCATTTAATCTGATTGTCTTAAGGTTCCATGACTTTGTCCACAGGGCATCTGAGCACACAAAATACATTTTGATGATTTTCATTACATTTTGGGTGTCACGTTCCTGACCTATTGTTCCTTTTTTCTTTTATTTATTTAGTTGGTCAGGGCGTGAGTTGGGGTGGGTTGTCTTTGTGTGTTTTGTCTAGTTTAGGGTGTGTGTATTGTTTAAGGGGTTTTTAGTATGTATGGGGTTGTGTTCAGTGTAGGTGTTTAGGAAAGTCTATGGTTGCCTGATTTGGTTCTCAATCAGAGACAGCTGTTTATTGTTGTCTCTGATTGGGAGACATATTTAAGGCAGCCATAGGCTTTAGATGTTTGTGTGTTAGGTGTTGTGGTTGATACGTGTATGTATCTGTTTATTTCCATTTGTGGAATTTTGCCTTAATTTTGAGTAAAATCACTGTGGTTTCGCTCAACACCTGTGTCCTGCGTTTGACTCCGAATATTCTCCGCACACAACCCTGACATTGGGTGTTTTATTTAACACCTGTGGTGTTCACGGTCAAAAATGACCTGTCATTAGAAATGAATGGGTGAGACCACAATTAGTGTAAAAAATTGAGTTCAGGCACATGCCCATTCATCAGATGGACACACTTCCTCTCCCAGACCCCCACTTGCATGTGTGTTTGAACACACACACAAACCTCACTCCCCTTCTTGGTTTCCATGGAAACTCCCACAGGAACCTTTCCCCAATAGAATCTTTCCCCACGGGAACTACACCTGTTGGCATTCTCACAAACAATCGCAACATTGTTTCAATAATATATAGAACTTTTCTTGCAGCTCTGGTATATAAAGCTTTTTTGCGGCCTTGCTCACAATTCATTCTGTGGCAGCACAATGACCAAACGATATACTGTATGTGAGGCTCTTGATCATATCTTTGATCATAACACTGGTGAGGAGAGAGTCCTTGTTAAACTTTGACACAAAGTAGTCTGTGATAAATAGCACAATATGTTTCATCTGAGTGTTTGTGTAGTCAAAATAATCCATACATTATGCTTTTTCTTTTTTTACAAAAAAACAAGTTGTACGAGCTCAGGTCAATGAGGCCTACAGGCCATAAATAGCAAATAGAAGTTCAGATGTCACGTTCCTGACCTGTTTTCTGTTAGTTTTTGTATGTGTTAGTTGGTCAGGACGTGAGTTTGGGTGGGCAGTCTATGCTTTGTGTTTCTATGTTGGTTTTTGGGTACCTGATATGGTTCTCAATTAGAGGCAGGTGGTTTTCATCTCCTCTGATTGAGAATCATATTAAGGTAGGTGTTTTCACTTTGTTTGTCGTGGGTGGTTGTCTCCTGTGTCTGTGTCTATGTACGTTGCGCCACACGGGACTGTTTCGGTTTGTTTGTTCGTTCGGTTTATGTAGTCTGTTCCTGTTTCATGCGTTCTTCGTTATATGTAAGTTCGTTAGTTCAGGTCTGTCTACATCGTTTATTATTTTGTAATTCATTCCAAGTGTTTTTCGTGTTCGTCTTCGTCTTGTTTAAATAAATATCATGTCATATCACAAAGCTGCATTTTGGTTCAATCCCTGCTCCTCCTCTTCGGATGAAGAGGAAGAGGAACGCCGTTACATCAGAACTTGTAATGTTCACTAGAACTTAAGTTGATAAAAAGATCTAACAAAACGTTAGGTGATAATATATGTTTTAATATGGATTTTTAATCAGCTGTAATGGGGCGGTCATTTTGGACCAGGAACAAAGAATTAATTAACATGAAACGAACACAACAGGAGGGTTACAGCTGCATATTATCAAGATTTTATTTAGTTAGTTTTATTTTATTTCACCTTAATTTAACCAGGTAAGCCAGTTGAGGACAAGTTCTCATTAACAACTGCGACCTGGTTAAGATAAAGCAAAGCAGTGCAACACAAACAACAACACAGAGTTACACATGGAATAAACAAACGTACAGTCAATAACACAATAGAAAAGTCTATATACAGTGTGTGCAAATTAAGTAAGATTAGGGAGGTAAGGCAATAAATAGGCCGTAGTGATGAAATAATTACAATTTAGCAAATAAACACTGGAGTGATAGATGGGCAGAAGATGAATGTGCAAGTAGAGATAATGGGGTGCAAAGGAGCAATATATATATATATATATATATATATATATATATATATATATAAATAACAATATGGGGATGAGGTAGTTGGATGGGCTACTTACAGGTGGGCTATGTACAGGTGCAATGATCTGTAAGCTGCTCTGATAGCTGATGCTTAATTAAAGTTAGTGAGGGAGATCTGAGTCTCCAGCTTCAGTGATTTTTGCAACTCGTTCCAGTCATTGACAGCAGAGAACTGGAAGGAAAGGCGGCCAAAGGAGGAATTGGCTTTGGGGATCACCAGTGAAATATACCTGCTGGAGCGCGTGCTACGGGTGGCTGCTGCTATGGTGACCAGGGAGATGCGATAAGGCGGAGCTTTACCTAGCAAAGACTTATAGATGTCCTGGAGCCAGTGGGTTTGGCGACTAATATGAAGCGAGGGCCAGCCAACGAGAGCATACAGGTCGCAGTGGTGGGTGGTATATGGGGCTTTAGTGACAAAACGGATGGCACTGTGATAGACTGCATCCAATTTTCTGAGTAGAGTGTTGGAGGTTATTTTGTAAATTACATCGCCGAAGTCAAGGATCGGTAGGATAATCAGTTTTACGAGGGTATGTTTGGCAGCATCAGTGAAGGATTCTTTGTTGCAAACTAGGAAGCCGATTCTAGATATAATTTTGGATTGGAGATGCTTAATATGAGTCTGGACGGAGAGTTTACAGTTTAACCAGAGACCTAGGTATTTGTAGTTGTCCACATATTCTAAGTCAGAACCATCTAGAGTAGTGATGCTAGGCAGGCAGGCGGGTACGGGCAGCGATCGGTTGAAGAGAATGCATTTAGTTTTACTTGCATTTAAGAGCAGTTGGAGGCCAAGGAAGGAGAGTTGTATGGCATTGAAGCTCGTCTGGAGGTTAGTTAACAGAGTGTCCAAAGAAGGGCCAGAAGTATACAGAATGGTGTCGTTAGCGTAGAGATATCAAAAGATATCAAAGTGTCACCAACAAAAAGGTAAACAATAGGCCTATAGCAAATGCAGCATATGGCATACATTTTTCACATGTAAATAGCACTATTCATTAGTGCTCAAAGCATGCCATTCCATGCACTCGCTCAAAGCATGCCCCCAAATTGCCCTCCCTGGAAGCCTGTGTTTCAGACATAAGGAAGTGGATGGCAGCAAATGTTCTACTTTTAAACTCAGACAAAACAGAGATGCTTGTTCTAGGTCCCAAGAAACAAAGAGATCTTCTGTTGAATCTGACAATTAATCTTGATGGTTGTAAAGTCATCTCAAATAAAACTGTGAAGGACCTCTGCGTTACTCTGGACCCTGATCTCTCTTATGACGAACATATCAAGACTGTTTCAAGGATAGCTTTTTTTCCATCTACGTAACATTGCAAAAATGAGAAACTTTCTTTCCAAAAATTATGCAGAAAATTCATCCATGCTTTTGTCACTTCTAGGTTAGACTACTGCAATGCTCTACTTTCCGGCAACCCAGATAAAGCACTAAATAAACTTCAGTAAATGCTGAACACGGCTGCTAGAATCTTGACTAGATAAAAAACTCCACGCTAGTCTCTCTACACTGGCTTCCTGTTAAGGCAAGGGATGATTTCAAGGTTTTACTGCTAACCTACAAAGCGTTACATGGGCTTGCTCCTACCTATCTTTCCGATTTGGTCCTGCCGTACATACCTACACGTACGCTACGGTCACAAGATGCAGGCCTCCTTACTGTCCACAGGATTTCTAAGCAAACAGCTGGAGGCAGAGCTTTCTACTATAGAGCTCCATTTTTATGGAATGGTGTGTCTATCCATGTGAGAGACGCAGACTTGGTCTCAACCATTAAGTCTTTATTGAGGACTCATCTCTTCAGTAGGTCCAATGATTGAGTGTAGTCTGGGCCAGGAGTGTGAAGGTGAACGGAAAGGCACTGGAGCAACGAACCACCCTTGCTGTCTCTGCCTGGCCGGTTCCCCTCTCTCCACTGGGATTCTATGCCTCTAACCCTATTACAGGGGCTGAGTCACTGGCTTACTGGTGCTCTTCCATGCCGTCCCTAGGAGGGGTGTGTCACTTGAGTGGCTTGAGTCACTAACGTGATCTTCCTGTCCGGGTTGGCGCCCCTCCCTTGGGTTGTGCCGTGGCGGAGATCTTTGTGGGCTATACTCGGCTTTGTCTCAGGATGGTAAGTTGGTGGTTGAAGGTATCCCTCTAGTGGTGTAGGGGCTGTGCTTTGGCAAAGTGGGTTGGGTTATATCCTGCCTATTTGGCCCTGTCCGGGGGTATCGTCAGAAGGGGCCACAGTGTCTCCCAAACCCTCCTGTCTCAGCCTCCAGTATTTATGCTGCAGTAGTTTATGTGTCAGGGGGCTAGGGTCAGTCTGTTATATCTGGAGTATTTCTCCTGTCTTATCCTGTGTCCTGTGTGAATTGAAGCATGCTCTCTCTAATTCTCTCTGTCTCTTTCTTTCTTTCTCTTTTTTTCTCTCTCTCAGAGGACCTGAGCCCTAGGACCATAAATCAGGACTACCTGGCCTGATGACTACTTGCTGTCCCCAGTCCACCTGGCCGTGCTGCTGCTCCAGTTTCAACTGTTCTGCCTGCGGCTATGGAACCCTGACCTGTTCACCGGACGTGCTACCTGTCCCAGACCTGCTGTTTTCAACTCTCTAGAGACAGCTATGAAGAGCCAACTGACATTTACTCCTAAGGAGTTGTACCTGTTGTACCCTCGACAACCACTGTGATTATTATTATTTGACCCTCCTGGTCATCTTTGAACATTTTGGCCATGTTCTGTTATAATCTCCACAGCCAGAAGACGACTGGCCACCCCTCATAGCCTGGTTCCTCTCTAGGTTTCTTCCTAAGTTCTGGCCTTTCTATGGAATTTTTCCTAGCCACCATGCTT
Source organism: Salvelinus namaycush (assembly GCF_016432855.1). Taxonomy (NCBI): domain Eukaryota; kingdom Metazoa; phylum Chordata; class Actinopteri; order Salmoniformes; family Salmonidae; genus Salvelinus; species Salvelinus namaycush. Next base: position 18,102,804 of record NC_052323.1, on the reverse strand, counting down.
CTACACCTGCATTGCTTGCTGTTTGGGGTTTAAGGCTGGGTTTCTGTACGGCACTTTGTGACATCAGCTGATGTAAGAAGGGCTTTATAAATACATTTGATTGATTGATTGATTGATTGATGAGCTCAGCATTTATTTTTCATCTCGAATCAATGAGCCCAATCAGTACTCCATTACAGCAAAATCATAAACAACAGATTAGGGCTGGCTAATAAATCCTTAGTTTTGTGATTATGCTCAGGTAAAACAATTTGGCTAATCTATACTTCCATATTTCCAAGTCCTATTCTTGAAGATCAAGGGGTATAACATTTATTGGAATGACTGGAATTCTGATAGACTTTGGTTCCTCTTCAATATTCACCTAAAATGACATACCCAAATCTAACTGCCTGTAGCTCAGTACCGGAAGCAAATGCAAATAGTCCAGGTAGCCATTTGATTACCTGTTCAGGAGTCTTATGGCTTGGGGGTAAAAACTGTTGAGAAGCCTTTTTGTCCTAGACTTGGCACTCCGGTACCACTTGACATGCGGTAGTAGAGAGAACAGGGTGGGGTGTCTGGGGTCTTTGACAATTTTTAGGGCCTTCCTCTGACACCGCCTGGTGTAGAGGTCCTGGATGGCAGGCAGCTTAGCCCCAGTGATGTACTGGGCCATACGCACTACCCTCTGTAGTGCCTTGCGGTCAGAGGCCGAGCAATTGCCGAACCAGGCAGTGATGCAACCAGTCAGGATGCTCTCGATGTTGCAGCTGTAGAACCTTTTGAGGATTTTAGGACCCATGCCAAATCTAGTAACTGTAATGGATTACATTTAGAAAGTAATAACCGACCCAACCCTGTATGTATATATATATATATATATATATATATATATATATATATATATATATATATATATACAGTATGTATATATACAGGGTATGTATACTATGATATATATATATATATATATATATATATATATATATATACAGGGTATGTATACTATGATATATATATATATATATATATTATAGTATACATATATATATATATCATAGTATACATGCATTATGAAAACATCTTAATATCTCAAATGACAGTGCAAGTGGACAGCTTCGGCGATATGGCTATCACTAATTATTGATATCCACGTAGTGCATTGATGTGAATCACACTGCTGCTCTCTCATTTAGCTATTTTCGCCTTACGGATTGTGGTTGTTGTGGATGGCTGTTCACAAATCTAAATGTGTATTTGAAGCCAATAGTGGTTGAATTCAAGAAGTGTAAGCTGCCTATCAATCATTGTTTTTGAATCCAGTGGACAGCCAGTGAAAAATGCGATCTTGAACAGCTGCATAGTGCGGATCCCAGCCTATGGAATAAAAGTTGGGTTTTTATTTCTCAATCTATTTCATGCTGTTACTTACAACCTCATGCTAATCGCATTAGCATACGTTAGCTTAACCGTCCCGCGGGCGACCCACCGATCCTGTCATCCTTACCTCCAAGCATTTATTTAAATTGGATAACCTTTGGATGCCGACAGCAGTCGCACCATTGGAAGACATAGCTTGAACTGTAGCCTACAAAAGCCTATTCCTGCTCTTTTCCCGCGATCCATCAAACCCGTTTGGTGTGTCATCATAGTGGTCTCTGACTTGTGGTCAGACTCGCTCAGGTGGAACAAACTAAATTGTGCGTCTTTCTCAATGCTGATTTGAATGTCATTGAGTGTCAAATATTATTTTAAGCAAACATCCTTTCTGAATTCAAAAGTAATCCTCAAAGTAATCATCTAGATTTTCAAAAGTATCTGTAATCTGCTTACAATATTTTAGCTGGTAACGTAGCGGATTACAGTCACCGTTTTTTTGTATCCCGTAAATGGAACTGATTACATGTTACCCGTTACTCCCCAACCCTGTATATATAAACTCAGAAAAAAAGAAATCGCCCTTTTTCAGGACCCTGTTTAATAATGATAATTCATAAAAATCCAAATAACTTCACAGATCTTCACTGTAAAGGGTTTAAACACTGTTTCCCATGCTTGTTCAATGAACCATAAACAATTAATTAACATGCACCCGTGGAACCGTCGTTAAGACACTAACAGCTTACAGAAGATAGACAATTAAGGTCACAGTTATGAAAACTTAGGACGCTAAAGAGGCCTTTCTACTGACTCTGTGAGACGTCTAAGACAGCCTTGCAGGGAGACAGGGCAGACAGCTGATTGTCCTCGCAGTGGCAGACCACGTGTAACAACACCTGCACAGGATCGGTACATCCAAACATCACACCTGCGGGACAGGTACAGGATGGCAACAACAACTTCCCGAGTTAAACCAGGAACGCACAATCCCTTCATCAGTGCTCAGATAGGCTGAGAGAGGCTTGTAGGCCTGTTGTAAGGCAGGCCCTCACCAGACATCACTGGCAACAACGTCGCCTACGGGCACAAACCCACCGTCGCTGGACCAGACAGAACTGGCAAAAAGTGCTCTTCACTGAGGAGTAACTGTTTTGTCTCACCAGGGGTGATGGTCAGATTCACGTTTATGGTTGAAGGAATGAGCGTTACACCGAGGCCTGTTCTCTGGAGCGGGATCGATTTGGAGGTGTAGGGTCCGTCATTGGCTGGGGCGGTGTGTCACAGCATCATTGGACTGAGCTTGTTGTCATTGCAGGCAATCACCGCTGTGCATTACAGGAAAGACATCCTCCTCCCTCATGTGGTACCCTTCCTGCAGGCTCATCCTGACATGACCCTCCAGCATGACAATGCCACCAGCCACACTGCTCGTTCTGTGCGTGATTTCCTGCAAGACAGGAATGTCAGTGTTCTGCCATGGCCAGCGAAGAGCCCGGATCTCAATCCATTTGAGCACGTCTGGGACTTGTTGGATCGGAGGGTGAAGGCTAGGGCCATTCCCCCAGAAATGTCCGGGAACTTGCAGGTGCCTTGGTGGAAGAGTGGGGTAACATCTCACAGCAAGAACTGGCAAATCTGGTGCAGTCCATGAGGAGGAGATGCCCTGCAGTACTTAATGCAGCTGGTGGCCACACCAGATACTGACTGTTACTTTTGATTTTGACCCCCCTTTGTTCGGGGACACATTATTCAATTTCTGTTAGTCACATGTCTGTGGAACTTGTTCAGTTTATTTCTCAGTTGATGAATCTTGTTATGTTCATACAAATATTTACACATGTTAAGTTTGCTGAAAATAAACGCAGTTGACAGTGAGAGAACGTTTATTTTCTTGCTGAGTTTATATATATAGATATATATATATTTATATATAAATATATAGCTAACTGTAAAGTAATAAGTTACCATTTTAGAAAATCATGGGACACTTGGTCTTTGGATGCATTCTATTTTATTTCAATCATATTCTTGCTTGTAGCCTGTAACTGATGCTTCATGGTCTTATGCTCCCATCTATTGGAAATATTTAGCAATTAAAAATGATTAATTCACATACAGACATCCGTGAGGCAGCTGAGAAATAAAGTGTATTTATCTTATTAATACCTGTGATCAGCCTCAATCCTGCCCCACCTATCCCATGCCAATTGCTGGACTTTCACAGAGGTTACTACTTCCACATTTGAGAAAAAAATAATATATATGGCTTGTTTATCAAGTGTTCTGCCTTGCAATAATGAATATCCTAAAATAAGAAATACAAAAAAAAGCTACATTCTTATAGGTTATAATTTTAAAAATACTACTAAAAATGCTATTTGGTACTATGATGGTATTTACTACATAATATATTACTTGCTCCTATGTGTGGCTTTCTGTGGGTAGTACGGTTTAGTACGGTACCCTTCGTCACTACTTAATTGCTCCAGACCAGCGCAAGCGGGAGTTAGAGAATTGATTATGCTTTTGGGTCCCAAGGCGCTACTGTGTCTCTAACACTTTTGTTTTTGTTACTACTCATCAGTATTACTTACTAAAACTGTTGTTACACTAAGGTTTTTATTCTGAAAGAAATTTAGGATTATTTTGCTCTTACTGTGGTACTGTAGCCTACAACACTCCCGACAGTCACGTTGTACATCGCCGGAGTGATGCAGCAGTCGAGACACTGGTGCGAGCTGCTTTGCTGCAGATGCTGGTTCAATACCCATGCCGGCCGCGATCGGGAGGCCCATGAGGTGATGATAGGCTTTTGATTTCTCTCCCTCTAAAAATAGAAATAATTCTAAATAACAAACTGGCTTTATTTACAAATTAGTAAGAATGTCTCACCCCATGTTCAATAATGGCCTTTTTCTCGCTCACTTTACGTTATTTGAAAATGAAATCATCTCCAAAATATCGTTATTTTTAAAACAAAGCTATTATTATTATTTAGAATTATATAAAAGCCCCTTATATATTCTCACAGATATATTATTAACCCAGTTTTTCACAAGCGTATCAGGCTGTGAATTTTGCAAACAATGTTTCTAGCAGGACAATATACAGTATATTGGTCATATTGGCCATGGCTCCCGAGTGGCGCACAATGGGATTGCCTTGCAGAGCAGCGCACAGAAGGGTAGCACAGAGCAACACTTTAAGGGGCATTGCATTAACAATGGCACTGACTAGGGAAACGTTCCCGCTGTTCTTAGTGCCTGTCTGCACGTTCAAACTAAAACAATGTGACTAATAATGGCGTGAAAAAAGCCCCTCAGATATGAATTCGGAGGGCAGAAATTATTTTATATTAGAGCATTATACCTCTCACTAAAGGCGTCAGTCAAAAGCTATACTTAAATACGAACTGGATTTAACGAAAAATGACATGAAAAGCGCACATTTGTAAATCCCAAACTCTAAAAGTAATTGGAAAGGTAGATACAAATTATTTGTGACATTGTGGTTACAGTAAAGGTTTTCAAACACTTGCTTGTCACAAGTGTACTATAGTACTGTAGCAGGTGTAGCACTACAGTATTAGCAGGACAATTGACTCTTTATAGCCTAGCTATTGTAGGTGTGAACATCCCCCTACTTGCAATGTATTCGATGCTTAACCCTTGTCTTGTCTTAAGGGTAAAAAATGACCCGCCACTATGTTTAACAGCAGAGAAAAACCCCTAAATGATATTTTTTAAACGTGAAATATGATGACTTTTCCTAGAGTGACCCCAACTACACTTTGAAGATGCAAGTCTACACAGGGAAGCCGAAAAGTGGAGGCCTGGAGAAGAACCAAGGGATGCGGGTTGTGCTTGATGTGACAGATGGACTGAGGGGGCACAATGTCACAATATATTCACCTCTTATGAACTCAGCCAGCAGCTCCTGAAGAGGAAGATCACCATGTTTGGCAGTTAGAAAGAACAAGCCTGAGCTCTACCCTGTACTCCTCGCAACAAGGGGGAGAGAGGCCTTCTCATCAAAGTTTGCCTTCACCCCCACCACCACTCTAGTTTCTTACCTCCCAAAGAGGAACAAGAATGTGGTCCTCCTGAGCACACTGCACAAAATGGCTGAGATCAGTGATTGTGAGGACTGGAAGCCACACTATAAAACTTTACCCTGTAAATTTACAGCATTATACTGGCTCCACAGTTGCCAGTTAATACTGTAATTTTGCTTTACAGCAGTGATGCTGTAATATAGTTTACAGTACTATTCTCCTTACTGTAAAACATATTACAGCATCCATGCTGTACATTTACAGCAGGAGTGCTGTAATATGTTTTACAGTAAGGAAAATCATACTGTCAATGCCTACAGTAATATATAAATAAAATAAAAATCAATACCTACAGTAATATATATATTTTTTTTTTACAGTACTGAGTAGCATTGCAGGTTGTCTTTAGAAGACAGCTCCCTGAAATGTAATATTGTAAGAAAAACAATACGTGTACGAATATATATATATATATATATATATATATATATATATATATATATATATATATATATATATAACATGCACTTTAACCACAAAGAACAACATTTGAAAAGAACAACATTACAACTCCAAATAGTAGGGGAGAGAAAGAGAGACAGAGAGAGTAATAGTGATAAGAACATTGACAAATACTGGCCAATAATGTACTTCACCATACACAAACCAAGACATCAGAATAGATAATTCTTGAAAATACAGGATTATGTAAGAAAAAAATTATTTTAACAGATCAATGAAAAATAGGAAAACAACAGTTGAATAGGGAGAAATGTTAACAAGAAACTATACCAAGAACTGCTTGCCTGCCTGTCTTTGGGAGAGAGATCGAGAGAGACAGTGGCTGAGAGAAGGATGGATAGAGAGGAGCGAGCAGGGCTAGACTGGAGCCAGAGAAGCACACTACCGCAAGCCCAACACAGGCTCCGGGATGGCGCAAGCAGATCATTTGCTGACCCAACCCGCATGGCAGGATTTCTGAGAGAAAGAAAGATGCAAACGAGTCTCGAATAAATCTCAGTGGAGTGCAGATTATCACCCCAGACGTTGAAACTCTCATCCTCCTTAGCTCTGATACGTCAACTAGGACAAACGTGGACATAGAAAGAATAGAAAGAGAGATATTGTTATTACTTGCTGGGTAAAAAGGCAGGTGACAACTGACAAATAGTTTGTGTTCATCAGGTGTGTGTGTACTTACATGTTGGGAGTTTTTCCACTGAAACTCCTTCAGGTCTGCGAGAAAGCGTGTAACACGTGGGTTAATTGGCTATGGCTTCCTCTGAACGACCTTTCCGGTCTTCCGGCTCACTCCTGCTTTCACTGTGCATTTGGTTCCTTCAGGGTTTATTCAAACCAGGAACCTGCACAACCCAACATAGAACATATTATATCTGTAGAGGCATTGAAAAAATAACAATAAGAAATATCATTGCAATGTAACTTACAAATGCTAAATGTAAGTGTTGGATCAATGAATGTTCAATGCTTACCTCTGTATCAGCTCCAAGGTTGCAGAGGCCGGCTCCTGATATTCTATGTTAAAAACATAGAACGTGCTGAAGAGCACAAAGAGGGCAGCAGCAAAGTTGGACTCACTGTCAAAAACACAGACCACTCTCCCCTCGATCGACACCATTCATTTTGAAGAACCCAATAGAGTATTTCCTGAAATGCACAAAAGGGTGTTAGTGTATACTTACTAGATATCTCTAGATAGGTACCACAATAGTATTATTTCTGTTCCACCTTAAATCAAATAAATGTATTACCAAGCATGATCAGCCTGTGTGTGTCTGGCAAAGGAATTCGCGCCTCGATATCAACCCGAGTTGCAGTGACCTAAAATCACAAAACATACATATAATAAATATTCAAATCATGTGTAATAGTAAAGTTTAAACACCATTAATCATATAAACTTTATAGGTATAAAAACATTATTCTTTACATCTGCCGAGAGGAACAGAGATTCGTCCTTCTCTTTGAAGTGGGTCATCAACAAAAGAATGACAGAATGGTCTTTCAGCTTTTAAATAGTTGACAATTCTTTTACCCTTATTCAGGAGAGATTGAGTCAGGAGACTGTCAATCACGATGCCAGTGAGGGTATTGAAGTGGTCGCAGAGCCATAACTTGGTGAAAAGGAAAGGCCACCATTCCTGGAGGTCACTGACGCATGGAGGAGGACAAGTGTCCTATCCATTGTTACAGATAATATAAATGTTTCATTTTCTTTAAAAAATGACAAAGAAAAAAACTCAGTTAGTCTATGCGCTGCACTCCATACCAGTACAAGAGGACAAACAAACAATTTAAAGAAACATTTGTATATTTTTGTCATTTTATGTATTTTTGTCATTTATGTCCCTTTTATTGCATATGCCTCACTCCCTCATAGCATAAACCATTTATCTTCAGGGCAAACAAATTAACTATTTACAGAACCTTTTTAACCTTGTGTGTGTGTGTGGACACTCTTAGAAAAAGGGTTCCGACAGGGTTCTTTGGCTGTCCCCATAGGAGAACCCTTTTTGTTTCCAGGTAGAACCCTTTTGGGTTCCATGTAGAACCCTATATGGAAAGGGTTCTACATGGAACCCAGAAGCGTTCTACCTGGAACCAAAAGGGTGATACATGTACCTGGAATCAAAAAGCGATATTCAAAGGGTTCTCCTATGGGGACAGCCAAATAACCATTTTAGGTTCTAGATAGCACCTTTGGTGTCAAATGGTATTTTATGTCCTCCGGCTGAACATATTCAATGTCTTTAATATTCTCCACTCCAACATTTTCCCTCAGATGCTCTGACAAAGATCTCACCGTCTCGATCTCCAACTCGGGCAATTGGTGTTTAAAACTTCTTATGGCTGCAATCCCGTTAACGGGATCGATATGACAACAGCCAGTGAAAGTGCAGGACGCCAAATTCAAACAACAGAAATCTCATAATTAAAATTCCTCAAACATACATGTGTCTTCTACCATTTTAAAGGTAATCTTGTTGTTAATCCCACAAAAGTGTCCAATTTCAAATAGGCTTTACAGCGAAAGCACCACAAACGATTATGTTAGGTCACCACAAAATCACAGAAAAACACAGCCAATTTTCCAGCCAAAGACAGGAGTCACAAAAAACAGAAAGAGATACAATTGATCACTAACCTTTGATGATCTTCATCAGATGACACTCATAGGACTTCATGTTACACAATACATATATGTTTTGTTCGATAAAGTTCATATTTATATCCAAAAATCTCAGTTTACATTGGCGCCATGTTCAGAAATGCCTCCAAAATATCCGGAGAAATTGCAGAGAGCCACGTCAAATAACATAAATACTCATCATAAACTTTGATGAAAGATACATGTTTTACATAGAATTAAAGATACACTTGTTCTTAACCGCTGTGTCAGATTTCAAAAAGCTTTACGGCAAAAGCACAATATTCAATAATCTGAGAACAGCGTTCAGCCACAAAAGGAAGCCATACAGTTACCCGCCAAATTGTGCAGTCAACAAAACTCATAAAAAGCATTATAAATCTTCACTTACCTTTGCTGATTTTCCTCGGAATGCACTCCCAGGACTCCCACTTCCACAAGAAATGTTAATTTTGTTTGGTAATGTCCAAATAGCTATTTTTGTTAGCGTGTTTTATAAACAAATCCAAAGTCAGGAAGCGCGTTCACTAAAAGCAGACAAAATGTCAAAAAGTTCCGTAACAGTCAGTAGAAACATGTCAAATGGTGTATTGAATCAATCTTTAGAATGCTTTTAACATAAATCAATAATGTTCCAACCGGAGAATTACATTGACTTCAGATGTGCGATGGAACAGAGCTCCCTCTCATGTGAACGCGCATGGTCAGAGCATGGTCACCTCATGGCAGACCTGACTAATTCCTGTCTCCTATGGCCCCACTTCACAGTAGAGGCATCAGACATTGTTCTACAGACTGTTGACATCTAGTGGAAGCCGTAGGAAGTGCAAACTCATCCATATCCCACTGTGTATGCAATAGGGGCTGGTTTGAAAATCGACCAACCTCAGATTTCCCACTTCCTGTTTGGATTTTTTCTCAGGTTTTTGCCTGCCATATGAGTTCTGTTATACTCACAGACATCATTCAAACAGTTTTAGAAACTTAAGAGTGTTGTCTATCCAATACTAATAATAATATGCATATATTAGCAACTGGGACTGAGGAGCAGGCAGTTTACTATGGGCACCTCTGGGCACCTTTCATCCAAGCTACTCAATACTGTCCCTGCAGCCATAAGAAGTTAATTGCATCTTGAAGACCTTCCATGCCTACACTGGTTTAAGGAGAACGCACTGAGTGATGCAGGGAAACAACAGAGAAACCTGACACTTTATAAACTGATAGTGGGTAATAATCACTCAGACTATCTGCATCAACACACACATAATTAATCAGAGAATCTGGTATAAAATTAACCCAGAAATTGACAAGTGACACAGACTGATACACCCCAACAATTAAATGGACCTGTGATTCTGTGACCAGAATCAGTGAGATCTTTCCAAATGTGTACCCGTCATCATTTTCTCCCATTACAACAAGGCCTTTAGTGTATGTTTTTACTTTGTATACAATTTTAGACACCTCTGCAGTGCTTTGCTTTGTGAATCATTTTGACAGGTTTGGAGGATGAATCAGAATTAGTTGGGTGACATAGATAAATAAGATGTTTTATTTACATAATATGCTTATGTGAGATACTTGTCATTAGAATGTCTCCCTTTGGACTATACTGTTGGCAGTTGCACTTTTCCCTTCTCAGCTAGCTTTCAGTCACTTGGAGCTCAGAGAGGGGACAGGTCAGGCTTGTCTATTACATGTCTCTGGTAATATGCAGAATATCAGAAAGGGAGAGGTCAGACTGGAACATTGTCTTCATATGTGAATGTATCTGTTAAACCATGTGATGGGATGGCGTGATTAAGGGGGAACCAATTATCTCTTGGCTCCACAATGTCTGTGCGCAAGTCACTCCCCTCAGTGAGCTTGTCCAGGAGTGGGGAGAAGAGGGGATATACTTGAGATGGGAGAATATAGAGTTGACAATTGAGTTATGCCTTGGATGAGGTAATGTTTTGGTACTATGAAGTACCAGGAACGAGATTAGAACCCCGCCTTAGAGACCAAACTGAACGATAATTTATAGCTAATGCCATCTGGCTATGGGATACTCCTTTCTCAAGTAAAAGGCCCTTTGTGAAGAGTTTTGTGGTTCGTCATGTAAGTTGAGAGGGGTGTATCTTGGCTATAAAACATCTTTGTATTCGACTGTAGGGACTCTCATAAATCATTATAGACACTGAATTGATCTGAGAGTCAAAGCTCGTAACATATTATTAAAGATGAAATTGAAGTATAACTCTGACTGGTGTGTGGTTTGTAACTCTCCTCATTTGGTATACAGGATATTACCACAACACAGTACAGCTCCCTGAATGCCGTTGTTATATAATTGCTCCTCAAATTAATTCATGACACCAACAACTTCAATGCTATGTGGAAACAATTGGCCACAGCGTAAGTATGATTGGAGTAACTGGTGCCTCGCAGACAAGTTTTCTGGCACACTCCTTGAAGTAGGAGTGCTTGCTCTCAAACCTCGGTGTCCACAAACGAACGAGTCCCGTGTCCACAAACAATGGAGTCGCACAAATTGCAGGATGAGGTCGGGGTAGTGTAACAAGTAGTGATGCTTTGGTGCAAGGGCATTCTACTCCACAAGCAAAACTGTAGTTCGCCACAAGTCTATGTTTTTTTGCATGAGTAATGAATGATTTAATATTTAGGAAACAGAAATTGCACGATTTACACCTGTACATTGCAAATAAAGCTACTTCCAGCTACCAGCCAGCCTGCAATATGGAAATTACACTACCCCCAGCCACGAAATTGCATGCACACAGCAAAAGAGCTATCAAGCTATACGTTACCATGCAACTCGTGCCAACCACACAATCACATTTTTTTTAGAGACTACAAGGCTAAATAAAATATCAGTCTGTGCCTGATGTTTCAGATATCATTAATTTAACGTTGCCTAATTAATGGTTGGATAAGGATAACTTCTGAAAGATTTGCAAAAGCACGAGGAAAATTCAACTGACGTGGGAAAATGCCACAACCATCGCCCTGAATAACGCTAGCAAACTAACCACACAATCTGAAACAAATGAAAATAAAATATAACTTGAATATCCTGCAGGAAGAAATATCGGTCTGTGCCTGTTGTTGCTGAATTAATTAATTTAATGGACTAATAAGGATTACAAAAGCAGGCGGATTATTCCACTAACGTTACACATTTGCTAAATCACACGCACCCGACACTGAATAGAGCTAACGTTAACCAGAGATATTTAGAGAAAGGTGTCCAATGAAGTTCGCAATCTCTGAGCATTTAATCTGAGACGCCTCTCATTCCAACTACAGAATCACCCAAAAGTAGACATCCCAAAGCTAAATGTAAATCCGTGCCTGCTGACAAACTAAAGGTGCATTCGACATAGCTAAACTCTCCTTCCCTCCCTAGATGAACAGTATTTTTGTCCGGTGAAACCTACGATTACGTTGCCACTAGTACCATAGAGTTAGCATCATGCCACCCATGTCATGCACCCACCGGTTAAGTAGCCTATCCAAAGAAACACACATATGGATTTCTGCACGTTGTTAATACTAAAATGATTTGCTCTTTAGCTACACTATCACTGATTATTTTACCAGCAAGAAAGATCAACCCAACAAACCGACATGCCAACTTGGCTACTGTTAGCTAACACAGTCCAAACAAGCTAACATTAGCTAGCTAGTTAGTAGCTTAGTTATTAACACAACCTGCAGTAGGTATATAGAATAATATAGTATATGAATTACTACATACCTATCAGCTGCTCAAAAATATATACGCGACTTTCAAACGAAAATAAAATAGCTAACTGTCACGTTCTGACCTTAGTTCCTTTTTTATGTCTTTATTTTAGTTTGGTCAGGGCGTGAGTTGAGGGGGCATTCTATGTTATTTTTCTAAGTTTTGTTCTAGTCGTTATATTTCTATGTGTTTGGCCTAGTATGGTTCTCGGATATAAACATTGAGTTGTTATTTTACCTGAAATGCACAAGGACCTCTACTCCGACAATTAATCCACACATAAAATGGCCAACCGAATCATTTCTAGTCATCTCTCCTCCTTCCAGGCTTTTTAATCGTTTAACTTATTTGGTGATCGCATCTAAACTTTCATTGTATTACCACGAATACCGGCAAAACAGTTCGTCTTTCATTCACGCACGTGGGTATAACCAATGAGGAGATGGCACGTGGGTACCTGCTTCTATAAATCAATGAGGAGATGGCACGTGGGTACCTGCTTCTATAAATCAATGAGGAGAAGGGAGAGGCAGGACTTGCAGCGCGATCTGCGTCAGAAATAGGAATGAGTTCTATTTTAGCCCTTGGCGTCGCAGACGCTCGTTGGCGCGCGCGAGCAGTGTGGGTGCAATAATTGAATAACAAGGATTTCAAAATTTATTTTGCGACGCTCGCGCACGCGACGTGTCCGGTCTGGTCAGCATGTTAGAGGTCATACGATAAGTTTTGTAGTGATTCTTATGTTGATGATGTAAAAAATATTTGCTGTTCTGTGGTGCAATGAGGAGCAACCAGACGCTGCACTTGATACATTTATGAATTTGCTTATTCCAGTTACGAATAAGCATGCACCCATTAAGAAAATGACTGTAAGAAATGTTAAATTCCCTTCGATTGGCGAGAAATTGAAAAATGGTATCGTTGAGACGGATGTGGTGTCACACCCTGACCGTAGAGATCCTTTTTCTGTCTCTATTTTGGTTGGTCAGGGCGTGAGTTTGGGTGGGCATTCTATGTCTGGTGTTCTATGTTGTCTATTTCTTTGTGTTTGGCTGTGTGTGGTTCTCAATCAGAGGCAGCTGTCTATTGTTGTCTCTGATTGAGAACCATATTTAGGTAGCCTGTTTTCCCACTTTGAGTTGTGGGTGATTGTTTCCTGTTTAGTGTTTGTTTCACCTTTCAGGACTGTTCGTTTGTCATTTTTGTTGTTTTGTCAAGTGTTTCGTATTTTATTTTAAAATATGAACACTTACGACGCTGCACCTTGGTCCTCTTCTCCTTCTCCCGACGAAAATCGTTACATGTGGCAAAAGGAATGGCAAATAAGTCAGGCAGCACAACCGATTGGCAAACGTACTGCAAATTGAGAAATCATGTGACTAAACTGGATAAAAATATGAAGAATCTATACCATGAAACAAAGATATATAATATAAACATTGATAGTAATAACCTTCATTGAAATTTTGGGCAAAAAAGGCGAACTCAGCTCCATCAGTCATTGAATCAGATGGCTCATTCATTACAAAATCTACTGATATTGCCAACTACTTTAATGATTTCTTCACTTGCAAGAATAGCAAACTTATGCATGACATGCCAGCAAAAAAATGCCAACACTACACATACAAGCATAACTGACCAAATTATGAAAGACAAGCATTGTAATTTTGAATTCCGTAAAGTGAGTGTGGAAAAGGTAAAAAATGTATTGTTGTCTATCAACAATGACAAGCCACCGGGGTCTGACAACTTGGATGGAAAATTACTGAGGATAATAGCGGACGATATTGCCACTCCTATTTGCCATATTGTCAATCTAAACCTACTAGAAAGTGTGTGCCCTCAGGCCTGGAGGGAAGTAGAAGTTAACGCGCTACCCAAGAATAGTAAAACCCTCTTCACTGGCTCATATAGCCAATGTGTCTATGTATAAGGATGACTCAACACTATCCATGTCAGCTACTACAGCGACTGAAATGACTGCAACACTTAACAAAAAGCTGCAGTTAGTTTCAGAATGGGTGGCAAGGAATAAGTTTGTCCTAAATATTTCAAAAACTAAAAGCATTGTATTTGGGACAAATCATTCACTAAACCCTAAACGTCAACTAAATCTTGTAATGAATAGTGTGGAAATTGGGTGTTGTGTTGCTACCATGCTGTATTGTCATATGTTGCTGCCTTGCTATATTGTTGTCTTAGGTCTCTCTTCATGTAGTGTTGTGTTGTCTCTCTTGTTGTGATGTGTGTTTGTCCTTTATTTATTTAGTATTTATTTTTCATTTTAACCCCAGGACCCCATCCCCACAGGAGGCCTTTTGCCTTTTGGTAGGCTGGCATTGTAAATAAGAATTTGTCCTTAACTGACTTGCCTATTTAATTAAAAGTTAAATAAAAAATAAATAAAAAAATTACATAAAATAAACAAATGTTCAGAATTGACTTTGGCAAAGAGACAAAATAAGGCTTTACAATAATGGTGAACACTTGGAGACATTTTGGGATTAAGTGGGTTAAAATCTTCCTAGAAGTCACAGAGGGTGACAGAGGGACGTTTCAAAATGCTGCATTTTGGTAGGATAGCAAATGTTTTTTCATATAGAAAATCGGAGATTGAATTGAATTCTCCATGTGGTATTATTGAAGAAAAGATCAAATAGGGACTAATTTTGTGGAACGACCCTAGAGGTCATGATTATGATGATGATGACGATGACGTCAATCATCATCATCATAATAATCATCATCATCAATATATTATTGTATTATTTTGCATGATGTGTCTGTTAAACTAAACATAATGACACAGAGTACAGCATTGAAAATATCCTGCCCCTGGCCCTTACCAGTGGAGGTTTTACTGACGGGAGCCTCAGTCACAGTCACCACTGTTGTAGACTCAACACACAGGGTATTACCAGTGGCATTCACCCACTCTAATACCTTTGTCCCGTTGGATGAGGTGCAGTTAACATATATCAGCCCTGTAGACAATCCAAACAACAGTAATCACATGCGTATCTGAATTACATGTAAATGGGTAGTGCTGTTTCGAAACAGGTCAATTCTTATTGTTAAGAATTGATCATTTATCATTATAACCATCATCATTATTATCATTAATCATTCATATTGTTGATCATAATGTATTTTTAACAAAGTCAATTAAACATTAAATTACCTGTACAGTGTGAGATTCTCCTGCTGATAGAATCACTGCTGATGTAGTTTCTGATGGTACAGGTGAGATTTCCTGACAGGCCTTTCTTCAGAGTGATGGTGTTTGTCTCGTTATCAGAAGAGGCCTTAGTGTCTCTCAGCGTCTGTCCATCCAGAGTCCAGCTGTACTGGGGACCATCCCCCTCAGAGTAGCAGGACACCCTCATCTCTCCATGGGACAGACACTCAGAGGACAGCTGAGGACTGGACACTGGAGCTGTGGGGGAAGAAGGATACGTAACTGTAGTAAGAGGGCAAAACACATTAGAACACAACACCAGCCATTCTTCTTGAAAGCCACAGAAACTACTGTAGTCAACAGGAGCAGCAGATTCATGACACATATTGACTACATTTCAAATAACCAACAGATTATTTACATTTACATTTAAGTCATTTAGCAGACGCTCTTATCCAGAGCGACTTACAAACTAGGCAAGTCAGTTAAGAACAAATTCTTATTTTCAATGACAGCCTAGGAACAGTGGGTTAACTGCCTGTTCAGGGGCAGACCGACAGATGTGTACCTTGTCAGCTCGGGGATTCGAACTTGCAACCTTTCGGTTACTAGTCGAACGCTCTAACCACTAGGCTACCCTGCCGCCCAATTTAATGTTGATGGATGTGGTTATGACTCTATGTACCAACTACAGTAACATATGAAAATAAAAATTACTCCATGGTTACACATAAAATGCATTTCTAACAACAATAGCAATAACAATAGCGATAACGAATAAACCAGCAAAAGATATACATTTTTTCGCTAACCTTCTCAAACTTCTTCAGATGACAGTCCTATAACATCATATTACACAATACATATAGAGTTTGTTCGAAAATGTGCATATTTAGCGGCACAAATCGTGGTTATACAATGAGAATAGTAGCCAAGCTGCCAACAAAATGTCGGGAGAAATCTTGGGAGAGGCACCTAATCTAATCAGTAACTAATCATAAACTTGACTAAAAAATACAGGTTGGACAGCAAATGAAAGATACATTAGTTCTTAATGCAACCGCTGTGTTAGATTTTTAAAATTAACGTTACTACGACATACAGCGTGCATTAAAGCGAGACCGCACCGAAATGAATGACGGAACTGTAGGTCAACATTTTTCAACAGAACAACGAATTAACATCATAAATAGTTCTTACTTTTTGATGAGCTCCCATCAGAATATTGGGCAAGTTGTCCTTTGTCCAAAATAATCGTTCCTCGGTTGTAGATTGTCGCCTTCAACTTTGGAATTAGCAGTAAACATTAGCCATGTGGCCCAGACGTGCCCAACCCACTACAACGCAGCACAAAGATTTATCCGAAAATCGCAGTATACTGATATAAACTGATATAACTGGTTTAAAATAACAACATTATGATGTCTTTAACACCTATATCGAACAAAATCAGAGCCGGATATATCTAAGGCCTATAAGGGAAGCTTTCCAGGGCGCCATCTTGAGGTCTGTCTTGCGTCATGGCGAATGTCGAAAAGGGGGGACACCACGTTCCCAGACCCTTTTATATGGCTTCAGATCTGCCTAGCAACTCCATTCCAATTCTCACTATTTGCTGACATCTAGGGAAAGGCGTATGCGGTGCATCTCAACCAATAGAACACAAGCAAATTAATAAACTGACCCCAGAACAGTCTGCCTGATTTCAGATTTCTCACTTCCTCACAGGGAAATTGCTCCAACTTGAGTTCTGTTTTACTCACAGATATAATTCAAACGGTTTTATAAACTAGAGATTGTTTTCTATCCAATAGTAATAATAATATGCATATTGTACGAGCAAGAATTGAGTACGAGGCAGTTTAATTTGGGAACGAAATTCTTACAAAGTGAAAACAGCTCCCCCTATTGAGAAAATCTGACCCCCTCTTGACGCTAGGGGTCAGTTTTTTTAAATTAATTAACGTTCCCAAGGTAAACGGACTATTTCTCAGGTCCAGATTGTAGAATATGCATATAATTTACAGATTAGGATAGAAAACACTCCAAAGTTTCCAAAACTGTCAAAATATTGTCTGTGAGTATAACAAAACTGATTCTGCAGGCGAAAACCTGAGAAAATTTAACCCGGAAGTGATTATTATTTTTTTTATCTGTGTTTCCTGGCCCGTCTTTCTTCCATTTAAAGGGGTATAAACCAGATTCCTTTTCCAATGGCTTCCTCAGGCTGTGACCAGGCTTTAGACATAGTTTCAGGCTTTTATTTTGAAAAATGAGCGAGATTTTTCAAAAGTAGTCAGGTGTCCTCTGATTAGTTCCTACGCGCGAGAGGGTAGCTCTCCATTTTTCTTTTTCTCTTATTGAATAGGTTACGGTCCAGTTGAAATGTTATCGATTATGTTTGTTTAAAACAACCTGAGGATTGATTATAAAAAACATTTGACATGTTTCTACGACCATTACGGATACTTTTTGGAATTTTCGTCGAACGGAACGAGATTTTGGTTTTCTGAACATAACGCGCAACCCAAAAGGCGTTTTTTTGTTATAAAAGTAATATTTATCGAACAAAAATAACATTTGTTGTGTAACTGGGAGTCTCTTGAGTGCAAACATCCGAAGATTATCAAAGGTAAGCGATTAATTTTATTGCTGTTCTGACTTTCGTGACCAAGCTAACCAAGCTAATATAAGGCTAACTGTTCTAGCATTGATTGATACACTCACAAAAGCTTAGATTGCTTTCGTTGCAAAGCATATTTTAAAAATCTGACAAGATAGGTGGATTAACAACAAGCTAAGTTGTGTTTTGGTATATTTCACCTGTGATTGCATGACTATAAATATTTTTAGTAATATTTTTGAATCTGATACGTTTGGGAATTTTCTTCTGCCTTTCAGGACCGGAACAAGGCTGTAGTTTTCTGAACATAACGCGCAACCCAAATGGCGTTTTTTTGTTATAAAAGTAATATTTAATCGAACAAAAAGAACATTAATTGTGTAACTGGGAGTCTCGTGAGTGCAAACATTCGAAGATTTTCAAAGGTAAGCGATTAATTTTATTGCTTTTCTGACTTTCGTGACCATGCTAATTTGGGGCTAGCTGTTCTAGCATTGATTGATACACTCACAAAAGCTTGGATTTCTTTCTCTGTAAAGCATATCTTCAAAATCTGACACGATAGGTGGATTAACAACAAGCTAAGCTGTGTTTTGGTATATTTCACTTGTGATTGCATGATTACAAATATTTTTAGTAATATTTTGCGCCCTGCAATTCAGCGGTTGTTTAGGAAAATTATCCCGTAAAAGGGATCCGTAGCGCAGAGAAGTTAATGAAGGAAACTCCAATTCCATTTTGAGATTAACTAAATCAGAGGACCACCCATGGGCCCAGTTAGGGTCGGGCATCCTGGGACAGGCCCTTTTCTGCCCTTCCAAATAAAACCCCCACTCGGGTTTTCTATCACCAGACCATGTTTCTCTCAATCACGAGAGGACAAAGGTTGCAGACCAGCTTACCTCTACAACGAGAGGGTCAAGGTTTGAGACCAGACTGCTGAATCTTTTAACCATCCCACGTGGTTAAACTCTTAGACTATCGATACCGACAGAATAAGAACAAGTCTTTGATATTAATTACTAGTCTGCAGCTAGGAATTCGGTATCATTGAATGCGAAGAACGACAACCGCCGAAACACCTATCCATAACGACATGAATGAATGTCACTTTGAACAATCCACTCTAACCACGACAGAGAGAGAGAGAGAGAGAGAGAGAGAGAGAGAAAGAGAGAGAGGACGGAAACTCTCCAACAGAAACTAACTTTTCAGCAGAGATCCCGACGACACACTGAGCGTAAATATATATATTGATTGCAATTGTTCCCGAATGAGTGAGAGTTCATGTGCAAAGGATTAGCATTTCAATCGTTATAATTGTCAACTCTGTAGTGACTGCTCATCTGACCCCCACCCCCATATTGTCTAACAAGCCGCCATGCCGGTTTAGCCCACTAGGGCACATTCCCCTATCATTTCTTGTAACCATATTTACTTTGCTTGTTTGTTTATGCATTTCTGTGAATTACTTAGTTAGTAAATAAATTATTTAAGACAATTGATGTGTGGATGACTCATAGTGAAGACTGGGTTCGTGCAGATAACCAACAAGTTAAGACGTTTGGAATGAGACTAACGTGAGGTAAAGTAAATAATTCATTAATTAAGAAGACTAATTGATCAGATATGAAAATATCTGAAAAGTTATTTTGGGAAAATTATTACTTTGTAATCTGAATATTTTCCTTGGTGCCCCGACTTCCTAGTTAATTACAGTTACATGATTAATCAGTTTAATCGTTATTTGATAAATAAGTCTCCAGTTAATGATAGTAAAGACACGACCACGGGTACAAAACAATACCCGGGAAAAAAACAGCCTGGCACATCACACAAAAAAAGTAAAGAACAATTTCACACAAAGACATGGGGGGGAACAGAGGAAAAAATACATGCAGTGTGATTAGGGAATGTAAACCAGGAGTGCAGGGACCAAGACAAAACAAATAGAACAATGAGAAAATGGAGCGGTGATGGCCGAACGCCGGTTGAACGAGGAGAGGAGCCGACTTTGGTAGAAGTCGTGACAGTAACCCCCCCCTTGACTCGCGGCTCCAGCGGCACGCCGACACCGACCACGGGGACGACCCAGAGGGCGAGGCGCGGGGAGATCCGGCCGGCGACAGTGGAACTCCCGCAGCAGTTCAGAGTCCAACACATCCGCCACCTCCGGACCGTACCCCTCCCACTCCACGAGGTACTGAAGACCCCCCGCCTGACGCCTCGAATCCAGGATGGAATGAACGGAGTACGCCGGGGCCCCCTCGATGTCCAGAGGGGGCGGAGGAACCTCCGGTACCTCAGATTCCTGGAGCGGACCAACCACCACCAGCCAGGACTTTGAATGGCCCCACAAACGGCGGGCCCAGCTTCCGGCAGGGCAGGCGGAGCGGCGGGTTTCGGGTCGAGTGCCAGACCCGGTCCTCACTGGGGTGATGGTCTGCGCTCACTTTCTGGCGCAGCACGGCGCGCTGAAGCTGGACATGGGCTGGTCCCATGTCTCCTCCGCGCGCCGTAACCAGTCGTCCCCTTCAGGAGCCTCGGTCTGACTCTGATGCCAAGGAGCCAGAACCGGCTGATACCCCAATACACACTGGAAGGGGGTGAGGTTAGTGGAAGAGTGGTGGAGCGAGTTCTTGGCCATCTCTGCCAAGGGCACGAACGCTGCCCACTCCCCCGGCTGGTCCAGACACTAGGACCTCAGAAACCTACCCACATCCTGGTTTACTCTCTCCACCTGCCTGTTACTCTCGGGGTGAAAACCTGAGGTAAGGCTGACCAAGACCCCCAGACGTTCCATGAATGTCTTCCAGACCCACGACGTGAACTGTGGACCCCGATCTGACACTATATCCTCAGGCACCCCGTAGTGCCGGAAGACGTGTGTAAACAAGGCCTCCGCAGTCTGTAGGGCCGTAGGGAGACCGGGCAAAGGGAGGAGATGACAGGACCTAGAAAAACAATCCACAACGACCAGGATCGCGTTGTTACCCTGTGAGGGAGGAAGATCAGTCAGGAAATCTACCGACAGGTGCGACCATGGCCGTTGTGGAACGGGTAAGGGTTGTAACTTACCTCTGGGTAGGTGCCTTGGAACGTTGCACTGGGCGCACACCGAGCAAGAGGAAACATAAACCCTCACGTCCTTAGCCAAGGTGGGCCACCAGTACTTCCCAGTCAGACAGCGCACCATCCGACCGATCCCCGGATGACCAGAGGAGGGTGACGTGTGGGCCCAATAAATCAACTGGTCATGGACAGCAGACGGAACGTACAGACGCCCGACGGGACACTGGAGGGGAGCGGGCTCTGTACGCAACGCCTGCTCAATGTCCACGTCCAGCTCCCACACAACCGGCGCTACCAGGCAGGAGGCCGGGAGTATGGGAGTCTGATCCATGGGCCGCTCCTCTGTGTCATACAGCCGAGACAGTGCGTCTTCATATTCTGGGAACCTGGTCTGTAGGACAGGGTAAACACAAAACGGGTAAAAACACGGCCCACCTTGCCTGCCGAGGATTCAGTCTCCTCGCTGCCCGGATGTACTCCAGGTTGCGGTGGTCAGTCCAGATGAGAGAAGGGTGTTAGCCCCCTCAAGCCAATGTCTCCACACCTTCAAAGCTTTCGCCACAGCCAACAACTCCCGGTCCCCCACATCATAGTTCCACTCCGCCGGGCTGAGCTTCTTCGAGAATAAATCACGAGTGGCGCTTCGGTGGCGTGGCCGAGCGCTGAGAAAGCACAGCTCCTATCCCAGCCTTAGACGCGTCCACCTCCACTATCAACGCCAAAGAGGGATCCAGATGGGCCAGCACGGGAGCCGAGGTAAACAGAGCTCTTAGGTGCCCAAAAGCCCTGTCTGCCTCAACCGACCACTGCAGACGTAGAAGACCCCCTTCAGCAGTGAGGTAATGTGAGCAGCCATCTGGCCAAAACCCCGGATAAATCTCCAGGAAGTAATTGGCAAACCCTAAAAACCGCTGCACCTCCTTTACCGTGGTGGGAGTCGGCCAATTACGCACGTCTGCAATGCGGTCACTCTCCATCTCCACCCCTGATGTGGAAATGCGAAACCCTAGGAAGGAGACGGCCTGCTGAAAGAACAGGCATTTCTCAGCCTTGACGTACAGGTCATGCTCCAACAGTCGTCCAACTACCCTGCGCACCAAGGACACATGAATGGCGCGTGTAGCGGATTATATCAGAATGTCTTTGATATACACCACTACACCATGCCCGTGCAGGTCCCTGAAAATCTCGTCTAGAAAGGATTGGAAGACTGATGGAGCATTCATCAACCCGTACGGCATGACGAGGTACTCATAATGCCCTGAGGTGGTACTAAACGTCGTCTTCCACTCACCTCCCTCACGGATACTCACCAAGTTTTACGTACTCCTGACATCCAGTTTGGTGAAGAAGCGCGCCCCGTGCATTGACTCAATCGCCGTGGGGGTTGAGAGGTAACGGGTAACTGTACCTCACCGTGATTTGATTGAGACCTCAATAGTCAATGCACGGGCGCCGACCTCCCTCCTTCTTCACAAAAAAGAAACTCGAGGAGACGGGTGAAGTGGAGGACCGAATGTACCCCTGACGCAGGGATTCAGAGACATATGTCTCCATAGCCGCCGTCTTCGCTTGAGACGGGGGATACACGTGACTCCTGGGAACTGCAGCATCCACCAGGAGATTTATCGCACAATCCTCCCGTCGATGGTGTGGTAATTGAGTCGCCTTCTTCTTACAGAAGGCGAGAGCCAAATCGGCATCTTCTGGGGGGATGCGCACGGTGGAGACCTGGTCTGGACTTTCCACCGTGGTAGCACCAACGGAAACCCTTACACACCTCCCCGAGCACTCTTGCAAACACCCCGTGAGAGCCCTCTGTTGCCATGAAATGGTAAGGTCATGATGAGCTAACCAGGGAAGGCCTAGTACCACGGGAAACACAGGAGAGTCAATGAGGAAGAGACTAATTCTCTCCTCGTGACCCCCCTGCGTCACCATGACCAGGGAGATGGTGGCTTCCCTGATTAACCCGGACCCTAATGGTCGACTATCCATTGTGTGTCCCGGGAAAGGTCTAACCACAGGAATAATGGGGATCCCTAAACTAAGGTTGACGCTCTGTCTAAAAAATTCCCAGCCGCTCCTGAATCGACGAGCACCTTATGTTGGGAATGCGGGGGAAACTCAGGAAAACACACAGGTACAATCAGGTGGACAACAGAGGACTCTGGATGAGAGTGGGCAGACTCACCTGGGGTGACGCCCGAGTGCCCTGCCTGCTGCCTCGACTCCCAGAGGGACCAACCCGGCACCGACCAGCAGTGTGTCCTCTGCTGCCACAGATGGTGCATGTGAAGGCCCCTCCTCCAGCCTCCCTAAGCCCCTCCCAGCTCCATGGGCACCGGAGCGTGGGTGCTGGAAGATGGAACCAACAGAGCCCTCTCTGGACGTCCACGAGTGACCAGCAGGTTATCCAACCGGATGGACAGATCCACCAGTTGGTCAAAAGTGATGGTGGCATCCCTGCAGGCCAACTCCCGTCGGAAGTCCTCGTGCAGGCTGCATCGGTAGTGGTCGATAAGGGCCTTGTCGTTCCATCCTGCTCCGGCGGCCAAGGTCCGGAATTTCAGGGCGAACTCCTGGGCACTCCTCGTCCCCTGCCTCAAATGGAAAAGCCGTTGAACTCCTCAAAGTGGTCCAACGCCGCGTTTCCTTCTCCCTACACAACGTTTGCCGACTCCAGAGCTCTCCCCGAGGGCGGTCACCCTCTCCCTTCCTGAGGGAGCTGGGTGAACGGTAGCCAGGTATAGGTCCAGCTGTAATAGGAACCCCTGGCACCGTGCTGCCGTCCCATCATACTCCCTGGGAAGGGAGAGACGCATCCCACTGGGACTGGATCCAGGAGGGACAGGTAGAGGTAACCCCGGTTGCGCTGGTCGAGGCGCGGTCCATGGTCTGGACAACGCGA
The DNA here is from genome assembly GCF_016432855.1 of Salvelinus namaycush. Classification (NCBI taxonomy): domain Eukaryota; kingdom Metazoa; phylum Chordata; class Actinopteri; order Salmoniformes; family Salmonidae; genus Salvelinus; species Salvelinus namaycush. Next base: position 18,078,681 of record NC_052323.1, on the reverse strand, counting down.
TCCATCATGGCACCAAGATGATGCAGCATTGCCGTGTGTTCCGGATGCGCTCCTCGACTCCTCTGACCGGGGTACCTGCTTCTGCTGACTCCATGGGTGGTGTGAAATTTTGTCAGAATGTGTGCGCAACTGGTCAGGTGCAGGAGAGCAGAGATGAGTGAACAGGCACACTTTAATTGGCAGAAGCAAAACATTTGGATGCAACAGCATCACAATACTCCAGCCAAAGGCAAAAGCGAATAGCGCCCTAGTCACACAAAATAATGTACAACCATAAAAATACCACGGGTACAAAACAATACCCGGAAAAAACAGCCTGGCGCATCACACAAAAAAAGTAACAAACAATTTCACACAAAGACATGGGGGGGGGAACAGAGGAATAAATACATGCAGTGTGATTAGGGAATGTAAACAAGGTGTGCAGGGAGCAAGACAAAACAAATGGAACAATGAGAAAATGGAGCGGCGGTGGCTAGAAAGCCGGTGACATCGACCACCGAACGCCGGCCGAACGAGGAGAGGAGCCGACTTCGGCGGAAGTCGTGATACCTAGCCCATAGGACTAAATCCTTTTACTAATATTTTTCACAACTAAAGTGGCCAAATAATATCTTAAAATTAAGCACATTAATCCGCTTTACAAGGGGTGTAGAGCCTAACTTGCATATATAAGCAGTGCATGAATTTCAAGTTTGGGGAAGATAATTTTCACCATAAAAATGCACCTTTACAATAAAAGCATTACATGCATAATTGCATTTGCGGTCACTTTTGATAATGGTGTTTTCTGCAAATGGAACATTCGTGCTTATAGCCTCGAAGTGCTACCATGTTTACATTTCTGCGCTTATAATTTGAAGAATTAGCCTAATAGTAATCAACATTTTAAGCTAAGCTTTCTGATCTGTTGCGGCAGCCCCTTTGCATAAAACAGTTTGGGGGATACTAGTGGTTGTATTAATTTGAGATCGATCGCATCCCACAACTGTCCCAGTCTATGTTTGGAATATTTATTTCTCACACAGAATAGAATAGGTTGACTTTTGTACTGTGGGGGATAGTAGATTGATATAGGCTAGTGCTTTTGCTGTTCATTAGGCCTACTCATCTTGCTGACTGAACAAAAGTAATTTTGGACAGTTCTTCCAATATCTTCTATATGCACCTCGGAAGTGGATAAGGACACTCGCAGTTGGTGTCTGTCTTCCCTTGTAGCCTGTGAGAAAGACCTGATCATGTGACGGAGAGCCATGTGAGTGAGAGACACTTCGAATTGGCAGCACACTCAGGGAGAAGGGCACCATGCAGCACTCTGGGCCACAAAAGGCATGGAGTTTTTTAGGGTACATTATGGCCACAAAGGGGATGCTGCTATGAAATTCGAGGCATTATCAAGTGCTTGTCAAATTGGGATTGAGAGACTATTGGAGTGTGTACAGCCTGTGCATAAAACAAAGCAGAACTCATGCCTTTCAAGCGTGTAACGGCAGCCTTCCTCCTCTTCGTCTGGAGGTGTAGCAGGGATCGGACCAAGACGCAGCGTATTACGTGTTCAACATGATTTAATCAACAAGACGAAAACTGTGAACACTTACAACGATACAAAATAACAAATGTGGCAAACCGATACCGCCCTATCTGGTGCAGAGAAAACACAGAGACAGGAAACAACCACCCACAAACCCCAACACAAAACAAGCCATCTGTATATGATTCCCAATCAGAGACAACACAAAACACCTGCCTCTGATTGAGAACCATATTCGGCCAAACATAGAAACAGACAAACTAGACACACAACATAGAATGCCCACCCAGCTCATGTCCTGACCAACACTAAAACAAGCAAAACACACAAGAACTATGGTCAGAACGTGACAAAGCGACTTTTTTCAAATTATCATTAGTCTCATCATGCAGCCTTAAAATGTATTAAAAATCTAAAACATATAGCCCAATGTTTGTAGATCAACTAAAGTTACATTAATAACTCTAAATTAAGCTTATAGTAGTACCTATTCCTCTGTTAACCACACAACACAGAATAGCCACATGTGCGCGCTCACTCAAATCGTTCAGAGAAAATATTTATATTTTATTCAGCTTTGCTCAATTGTATTTTTCACACTATAAAATAATATAAAATAATGCCACGGAATTCTAAGCAAATCTTGTCAGCTAAATGAACTAGTGAGCCCACAGCCATTTGGCATAGCAACATCAGGACCTAACATAAGAACTCTTAGTATGTTATTATTTTCTTCTGAAATAGATGACATCTTCTTCATATCATGCTTCTTTAGACCTGTCTAAAATAAATAATGGATTTATTGTGAAGGTGTAGGCTATATTGCATGGATTTAATACTATGTGTGGAAGTCAGGAGGTACAAAATGTGTTTATGTTTAGTAACGGTCAATTACTGTGAGACCGATAGTTATTTGCTTGACAATCACCGGCTGATGAAATGTCATGATGAAACGCCCTGACCTGTGATAACTCATTTTTCATAAAATGTTGGTTAGGTCAGGGTGTGACTAGGGTGGATTACGCTAGTTTTTGTATTGTCTATGGGTTTTTGTGTTGTCTAGGGTTTTGTAGGTCTAGGTATTTGTATGTTTATGGTGGCCTGATATGGTTCCCAATCAGAAGCAGCTGTTTATCGTTGTCTCTGATTGGGGATCATATTTAGGTAGCCATTTCCCCTTTGGTGTTTGTGGGTTCTTATTCTATGTTTAGTTGCTTGTCTGCACTATTTCATATAGCTTCACGTTTCATTTGTTTTGTTAGTTTGTTCAGTGTTCTTTCTTTATTAAAACCTCTTTAGGCTAGGGGGTGCTGTTGTCACTATTTCTGGAAATCGTGTAATTTTTAAACGGCTTCCTACTCAATTCTTGCTCGTACAATATGCATATTATTAATATTATTGGATAGAAAACAGTCTCTAGTTTCTATAGCCGTTGAAATTTTGTCTCTGAGTGGAACAGAACTCATTCTACAGCAATTTCCCTGACATGGAGTCAGATTTCACACATTTTGGTCCCTGATCTGGAGTCAGTTTAAAGGTCGCTGTGAATGCTATGAGGATACTAACACTGCTTACGTCTTCCCCTGGATGTCTTTACGTGATGACGATTTGAATGGAGTCGATTGCGCAATCACAGCCTCTATAAATCAGATCAACGTGTAGGTAGTAACTCTCTTCCAGCTGCGCCGGACGCGCGGTGGACACCGACCTGCTCTTTTTCCAAGCATTAGTGTAGCCAGTAATATTTCTCCGGTCATGTTTTTACTTGTAATAGGTGTTAAAGACATCATAAGGTAGTTAATTTAAACCGTTTTATAGCAATTTATATCCGTTTAGTGCGATTTTGGGACATTTATTTCTGAGACACTTTGAATCTCTGGGCACGTTTCCAGTTCATGCCGAACGCAGTGGGCATTTCCACATGGCAAGAGGACAGCTTTCGACCAAAAGACGATTAGACCCAAGAAAGGATTCTTTGCCCAAGATTCTGATGGAAGAACAGCTCAAAGTAAGAACAATTTATTATGATAAATCGTGTTTCTGTCGAAAAATGTTAATCGCTTATGACGCCATTTTGTTAGACGTAGCTTCGCTTGGCGCAAACTGTATTGAAAAGTAAGGATAATTTAAAAAATGTAAATCAGCGATTGTATTAAGAATTAAATTGTCTATCAATCGCTGTCCACCCTATATTTTTTAGTCACGTTTATGAGTATTTATGTATACGACTAGATCACTGTCTAATATGGCGCACGACATTGTCTGACCAGCTGGGCAACTTTTGTCATTGTCTAACCATGATTTTGGTGGCTAAATATGCACATTTTCGAACAAACTGTATATGTATGTTGTAATATGATGTTACAGGAGTGTCATCTGAAGAATTCTGAGAAGGTTAGTGAAAAAATTAATATATTTTGGCGATGTTTACGTTATCGCTCTCTTTGGCTAGAATCAATGCTCTGGTAATGTTTGCACATGTGGTATGCTAATATAACGATTTATTGTGTTTTCGCTGTAAGACACTTAGAAAATCTGAAATATTGTCTGTATTCACAGGATCTGTGTCTTTCGATTAGTGTATGCTGTGTATTTTTACGAAATGTTTGATTAGTAATTAGGTAATACACGTTGCTCTATGTATTTATTCTAGTCGATTTGTGACGGTGGGTGCAATTGTAAACTATGATATCTACCTGAAATATGCACATTTTTCTAACAAAACCTATCCTATACCATAAATATGTTATCAGACTGTCATCTGATGAGGTTTTTTCTTGGTTAGTGGCTATCAATATCTTAGTTTAGCCGAATTGGTGATAGCTACTGGTGTTGGTGGACAAAGAAAAGATGGTGTCTTTTGCTAAGGTGTTTAGCTAATAGATTTACATATTGTGTCTTCCCTGTAAAACATTTTAAAAATCGGACATGTTGGCTGGATTCACACGATCTGTGTCTTTCATTAGCTGTATTGGACTTGTTAATGTGTGAAAGTTAAATATTTTAAAAAAATATTTTTTTTGAATTTCGCGCTCTGCCTTTTCAGTGGAATGTGGGAGGAGTGCCGCTAGCGGCACCCCGGGGCTAGACAGGTTAAAGAAGAATGTACGCATACCACGCTGCACCTTGGTCCGATTCATATGACGAACGTGACACATGACTTCCACAGCCCTAGTCTCTCCAGAGATGTTTGATCAGGTTAAGTCGGGCTCTGGCTGCATCACTCAAGGACATTCAGAGACTTGTCCCGAAGCCACTCCTGCGTTGTCTTGACTGTGTGCTTAGGGTCGCTGTCCTGTTGGAAGGTGAACCTTCACCCCAGTCTGAAGTCCTGCGCGCTCTGGAGCATCTTTTCATCAAGGATCTCTCTTCTCCATTCATCTTCCCCTCGATCCTGACTAGACTCCCAGTCCCTGCTGCTGAAAAACATCCCCCACAGCATGATTCTGCCACCACCATTCTTCACCGTTGGGATGGTATTGGCCAGGTGATGAGCGGTGCCTGGTTTCCTCTGAACGCGAGGCTTGGCATTCAGGTCAAATAGTTCAATCTTGGTTTCATCAGACCATTGTTTCTCATGGTCTGAGAGTCCTCCAAGCGGGCTGTCATGTGCCTTTTACTGAGGAGTGGTTTCTGTCTGGACACTCTACCATAAGTGCTGCCGAGATGGTTGTCTTTCTGGAAGGTTCTCCCATCTCCACAGAGGATCTCTGGAGCTCTTGGTCACCTCCCTGATTGCTCAGTTTGGCTGGGCGGCCAGCTCTAGGAAGAGTCTTGGTGGTTCCAAAATGTATCCATTTAAGAATGACGGAGGCCAATGTGTTCTTGGGGACCTTCAATGCTGGATAAAGGTTTTGGTACCCTTCCCCAGATCTGTGCCTCGACACAATCCTGTCTCGGAACTCTACGGACAATTCCATCGACCTCATGGCTTGGTTTTTGCTTTGACGTGCACTGTCAACTGTGGGACCTTATATAGACAGTTGTGAGCCTTTCCAAATCATGTTCAATCAAAAGAATTTACCACAGGTCGACTCCAATTAAGTTGTAGACACATCTCAAGGATGATCAATGGAAACCGGATGCACCTGAGCTCAATTTCGAGACTCATATCAAAGCGTCTGAATACTATTCCTGTTTTTTCTTTTTAATAATTCAGCAAACATTTCTAAAAACATGTTTTCACCTTGTAATTATGGGGCATTGTGTGTAGATTGTTGAGGAAAAACATGTACAGTGGGGCAAAAACGTATTTAGTCAGCCACCAATTGTGCAAGTTCTCCCACTTAAAAAGATGAGAGAGGCCTGTAATTTTCATCATAGGTACACTTCAACTATGACAGACAAAATGAGAAAATAAAATCTAGAATATCACATTGTAGGATTTTTTATGAATTTATTTGCAAATTACAGTGGAAAATAAGTATTTGGTCAATAACAAAAGTTTATCTCAATACTTTGTTATATACCCTTTGTTGGCAATGACAGAGGTCAAACGTTTTCTGTAAGTCTTCACAAGGTTTTCACACACTGTTGCTGGTATTTTGGCCCATTCCTCCATGCAGATCTCCTCTAGAGCAGTGATGTTTTGGGGCTGTTGCTGGGCAACACAGACTTTCAACTCCCTCCAAAGATTTTCTATGGGGTTGAGATCTGGAGACTGGCTAGGCCACTCCAGGACCTTGAAATGCTTCTTACGAAGCCACTCTTTCGTTGCCCGGGCGGTGTGTTTGGGATCATTGTCATGCTGAAAGACCCAGCCACGTTTCATCTTCAATGCCCTTGCTGATGGAAGGAGGTTTTCACTCAAAATCCCACGATACATGGCCCCATTCATTCTTTCCTTTACACGGATCAGTCGTCCTGGTCCCTTTGCAGAAAAATAGCCCCAAACATGATGTTTCCACCCCCATGCTTCACAGTAGGTATGGTGTTGTTTGGATGCAACTCAGCATTCTTTGTCCTCCTTGAGTTTTTACCAAAAAGTTCTATTTGGGTTTCATCTTTCATTGGTTTCATCTGACCATATGACATTCTCCCAATCTTCTTCTGGATCATCCAAATGCTCTCTAGCAAACTTCAGACGGGCCTGGACATGTACTGGCTTAAGCATGGGGACACGTCTGGCACTGCAGGATTTGAGTCCCTGGCGGCGTAGTGTGTTACTGATGGTAGGCTTTGTTACTTTGGTCCCAGCTCTCTGCAGGTCATTCACTAGGTCCCCCCCGTGTGGTTCTGGGATTTTTGCTCACCGTTCTTGTGATCGTTTTGACCTCACGGGTTGAGATCTTGCGTGGAGCCCCAGATCGAGGGAGATTATCAGTGGTCTTGTATGTCTTCCATTTCCTAATAATTGCTCCCACAGTTGATTTCTTCAAACCAAGCTGCTTACCTATTGCAGATTCAGTCTTCCCAGCCTGGTGCAGGTCTACAATTTTGTTTCTGGTGTCCTTTGACAGCTCTTTGGTCTTGGCCATAGTGGAGTTTGGAGTGTGACTGTTTGAGGTTGTGGACAGGTGTCTTTTATAGTGATAACAAGTTCAAACAGGTGTCATTAATACAGGTAACGAGTGGAGGACAGAGGAGCCTCTTAAAGAAGAAGTTACAGGTCTGTGAGAGCCAGAAATCTTGCTTGTTTGTAGGTGACCAAATACTTATTTTCCAGCATAATTTGCAAATAAATTCATTAAAAATCCTCAATGTGATTTTCTGGATTTGTATTTCTCATTTTGTCTGTCATAGTTGAAGTGTACCTATGATGAAAATTACAGGCCTCTCTCATCTTTTTAAGGAATGATCGATGGCGCTAAATACAGGGAAATTCTTGAGGGAAACCTGTTTCAGTCTTCCAGAGAATTGAGACTGGGACGGAGGTTCACCTTCCAGCAGGACAATGACCCTAAGCATACTGCTAAAGCAACACTTGAGTGGTTTAACGGGAAACATTTACATTTCTTGGAATGGCCTAGTCAAAGCCCAGACCTCATTCCAATTGAGAATCTGTGGTATGACTTAAAGATTGCTGTACACCAGCAGAACCCATCCAACTTGAAGGAGCTGGAAGAGTTTTGCCTTGAAGAATAGGCAACAATCCCAGTGGCTAGATGTGCCAAGATAATAGAGACATACCCCAAGACACTTGCAGCTGAAATTACTGCAAAAGGTGGCTCTACAAAGTATTGACTTTGGGGGGGTGAATAGTTATGCTCGTTTTGAGTTAATTTTGTCTTGTTTCTTGTTTGTTTCACAATAAATCATATTTTGCATCTTCAAAGTGGAAGGCATGTTGTGTAAATCAAATGATACAACCCCCCCCCAAAATCAATTTTAATTTTTTTATTTTATTACACCTTTATTTAACCAGGTAGGCTAGTTGAGAACAAGTTCTCATTTACAACTGCGACCTGGCCAAGATAAAGCATAGCAGTATGAACAGACAACAACACAGAGTTACACATGGAGTAAACAATAAACAAGTCAATAACATGGTAGAAAAAAAGAGAATCTATATACAATGTGTGCAAAAGGCATGAGGAGGTAGGCAATAAATCGAATAATTACAATTTAGCAGATTAACACTGGAGTGATAAATCATCAGATGATCATGTGCAAGTAGAGATACTGGTGTGCAAAAGAGCAGAAAAGTAAATAAATAAAAGCAGTATGGGGGGTGAGGTAGGTAAATTGGGTGGGCTATATACCGATGGACTATGTACAGCTGCAGCGATCGGTTAGCTGCTCGGATAGCAGATGTTTAAAGTTGTTGAGGGAGATAAAAGTCTCCAACTTCAGAGATTTTTGCAATTCGTTCCAGTCGCAGGCAGCAGAGAACTGGAAGGAAAGGCGTCCAAATGAGGTTTTGGCTTTAGGGATGATCAGTGAGATACACCTGCTGGAGCGCGTGCTACGGGTGGGTGTAGCCATCGTGACCAGTGAACTGAGATAAGGCGGCACTTTACCGAGCATAGCCTTGTAGATGACCTGGAGCCAGTGGGTCTGACGACGAACATGTAGCGAGGGCCAGCCGACTAGGGCATATAGGTCGCAGTGGTGGGTCGTATAAGGTGCTTTAGTAACAAAACATATGGCACTGTGATAAACTGCATCCAGTTTGCTGAGTAGAGTATTGGAAGCTATTTTGTAGATGACATCGCCGAAGTCGAGGATTGGTAGGATAGTCAGTTTTACTAGGGTAAGTTTGGCGGCGTGAGTGAAGGTGGTTGCGAAATAGAAAGCCGTTGCGAAATAGAAAGCCGACTCTAGATTTGATTTTGGATTGGAGATGTTTGATATGAGTCTGGAAGGAGAGTTTGCAGTCTAGCCAGACACCTAGGTACTTATAGATGTCCACATATTCTAGGTCGGAACCGTCCAGGGTGGTGATGCTAGTCGGGCGTGCGGGTGCAGGCAGCGAACGGTTGAAAAGCATGCATTTGGTTTTACTAGCGTTTAAGAGCAGTTGGAGGCCACGGAAGGAGTGTTGTATGGCATTGAAGCTCGTTTGGAGGTTAGATAGCACAGTGTCCAAGGAAGGGCCAGAAGTATACAGAATGGTGTCGTCTGCGTAGAGGTGGATCAGGGAATCGCCCGCAGCAAGATCAACATCATTGATATATACAGAGAAAAGAGTCGGCCCGAGAATTGAACCCTGTGGTACCCCCATAGAGACTGCCAGAGGACCGGACAACATGCCCTCCGATTTGACACACTGAACTCTGTCTGCAAAGTAGTTGGTGAACCAGGCAAGGCAGTCATTAGAAAAACCGAGGCTACTGAGTCTGCCGATAAGAATATGGTGATTGACAGAGTCGAAAGCCTTGGCCAGGTCGATGAAGACGGCTGCACAGTACTGTCTTTTATCGATGGCGGTTATGATATCGTTTAGTACCTTGAGCGTGGCTGAGGTGCACCCGTGACCGGCTCGGAAACCGGATTGCACAGCGGAGAATGTACGGTGGGATTCGAGATGGTCAGTGATCTGTTTGTTGACTTGGCTTTCGAAGAGGGCAGGATGGATATAGGTCTGTAACAGTTTGGGTCCAGGGTGTCTCCCCCTTTGAAGAGGGGGATGACCGCGGTAGCTTTCCAATCCTTGGGGATCTCAGATGATACGAAGGAGAGGTTGAACAGGCTGGTAATAGGGGGTGCGACAATGGCGGCGGACAGTTTCAGAAATAGGGGGTCCAGATTGTCATTCCCAGCTGATTTGTATGGGTCCAGGTTTTCCAGCTCTTTCAGAACATCTGCTATCTGGATTTGGGTAAAGGAGAAGCTGGGGAGGCTTGGGCGAGTAGCAGCGGGGGGGCGGGGCTGTTGGCCAAGGTTGGAGTCGCCAGGAGGAAGGCATGGCCAGCCGTTGAGAAATGCTTGTTGAAGTTTTCGATTATCACGGATTTATCGGTGGTGACCGTGTTACCTAGCCTCAGTGCAGTGGGCAGCTGGGAGGAAGTGCTCTTGTTCTCCATGGACTTTACAGTATCCCGGAACTTTTTGGAGTTAGAGCTACAGGATGCAAATTTCTGCTTGAAAAGCTGGCCTTTGCTTTCCTGACTGACTGCGTGTATTGGTTCCTGACTTCCCTGAACAGTTGCATATCGCGGGGGCTCTTCGATGCTATTGCAGTTCGCCACAGGATGTTTTTGTGCTGGTCGAGGGCAGTCAGGTCTGGAGTGAACCAAGGGCTATATCTGTTCTTAGTTCTGCATTTTTTGAACGGAGCATGCTTGTCTAATATGGTGAGGAAGTAACTTTTAAAGAATGACCAGGCATCCTCAACTGACGGGATGAGGTCAATATCCTTCCAGGGTACCCGGGCCAGGTCGATTAGAAAGGCCTGCTCGCAGAAGTGTTTTAGGGAGCGTTTGACAGTGATGAGGGGTGGTCGTTTGACCGCGGACCCGTAGCGGATACAGGCAATGAGGCAGTGATCGCTGAGATCTTGATTGAAGACAGCAGAGGTGTATTTGGAGGGCAAGTTGGTCAGGATAATGTCTATTAGGGTGCCCATGTTTACTGATTTAGGGTTGTACCTGGTGGGTTCCTTGATGATTTGTGTGAGATTGAGGGCATCTAGCTTAGATTGTAGGACTGCCGGGGTGTTAAGCATATCCCAGTTTAGGTCACCTAACAGAACAAACTCTGAAGCTAGATGGGGAGCGATCAATTCACAGATGGTGTCCAGGGCACAGCTGGGAGCTGAGGGGGGTCGGTAGCAGGCGGCAACAGTGAGAGACTTATTTCTGGAGAGATTAATTTTTAAAATTAGAAGTTCGAACTGTTTGGGCATAGACCTGGAAAGTATGACAGAACTTTGCAGGCTATCTCTGCAGTAGATTGCAACTCCTCCCCCTTTGGCAGTTCTATCTTGACGGAAAGTGTTATAGTTGGGTATGGAAATCTCAGAATTTTTGGTGGCCTTCCAAAGCCAGGATTCAGATACGGCAAGGACATCAGGGTTGGCAGAGTGTGCTAAAGCGGTGAGTAAGACAAACTTAGGGAGGAGGCTTCTGATTTTGACATGCATGAGGCCAAGGCTTTTTCGATCACAGAAGTCAACAAATGAGGGTGCCTGGGGACATGCAGGGCATGGGTTTACCTCCACATCACCCGAGGAACAGAGGAGTAGTAGGATGAGGGTGCGGCTAAAGGCTATCAAAACTGGTCGCCTAGAGCGTTGGGGACAAGGAATAAAAGGAGCAGATTTATGGGCGTGGTAGAATAGATTCTGGGCATAATGTGCAGACAGGGGTATGGTGGGGCACGGGTACAGCGGAGGCAAGCCCAGGCACTGGGTGATGATAAGAGAGGTAGTATCTCTGCACATGCTGGTCTCAATGGGTGAGGTCACCGCATGTGTGGGAGGTGGGACAAAGGAGGTATCAAAGGTACGGAGAGTGGAACTGCGGGGTCCATTGCAAACCAAAACAATGATTACTAGCCTGAACAACAGTATACAAGGCATATTGATATTTGAGAGAGACATACAGTAAGGCATAAAGTGATTGCAGGTCTTGATTGGGAGAGCTAGCTGTCAGGACCCGGTGTGAGAAAGTCACTAATAATCGGCAGAACCCAGAAGATGAGGCAGACACAGCAGTACTAGAGACAGTGGTTTAATCAAAGGAAAGATCTTCCGGCAAAAAATATAAATCCACAACGTCCAAAACAAAAGCCAAGAGACAAAAATAGATATCTTCCAAAATACAAAGAAAATCCACAAAGTGGTAAGAACAGCAAGGGAAAAAACAAACCTCAAAAGACTAATCCAAAATAAACAAGAACAATACCAGAGAACCTCTAGAAACTCCAACAAGAGAAAAAGTTAACAGCAGGGCTGGGGCTGTGTGCTAACGTACAACACTGAGCAAAGAACTGAGGAACACACAGGGTTTAAATACTAACAAGGGAACGACATACAGGTGCAAACAATAATTAGAGCAAGGAAAAAACAAAAGGTTCAAAAAAGGTGCAATGGGGACATCTAGTGACCAAAAACCAGAACAGTCCTGGCCAAAACCTGACACTAGCTAAAACAACCGGTGAGATAACAGCAGCTAGTCAGCTAACACAGCAACAGCAGGTAAAAATGGCGACGACTAGGCAGAGAGGGTCGGATTAACTACACACAGAGCCTGAGTTAAAACACAGAGCCGACAGATAAAACACAAATAAACAGAATGGGGTACCGTGAATTAATGGACAGTCCGGCAGGCATCAGCTATGTAGCTAAGTGATCATAGTGTCCAGGGGGCAGCCGTAGATGGAGCAGGGAAGCCGCCACTACGCTAGCGCGCGGCGTTTAAAGTTAGTAGCCCGGGGGGGTGGTCTGCTCAGACGGAGGGGGTCTGCTCAGACGGAGGCCGGTTGAGGGCACAGCGGATGGGGTATTCGTCTGCAGACCAGACGTGGTCGTGTCGACAGAGAATCCAAGCCGGATGGCGATGGCGAAAGAGGTATTGTAGAATTGTGTTTGCTAACTGGTGCTAGCTTCGTGCTAGCTTCGTGGCAGTGGCGCTAGCTGCAAACTAGCTGTGAGGATCAGAAGTAGTGGCTCAGGGATTACTGCAGGAATCCGGCTTTGTTGTGGTGAGACAGTCCGATGCTGGTAAATTGGTGAGTAATTTCCAGGCTAATAACAGGGCTGGTGTCTGTGCAGAAGGTAAAAGCTGCTAGCAGCGGCTAAAAATGACTAGATAGCTTGTAGCTGATTAGCTGGTTAGCTACTGGGGGTTCTTGAATGTGTTCCAAAGTAAAAAAAATAATAGCGATTCCGTATCACATTGGGAGGTTACCGGAAGGTATAATCGAATTAAAAATCGAAAAGAGATTGAATTTTTTTTTAAATATATACAAGAAATAAGAAAAATACAAACGTACATGAGAGGATGAAACAAAACACGGCTACACTGCTACGCCATCTTGGATCTTGGATGATAATTCCAGGTTGTAATGCAACAAAATAGGAAAAATGCTAAGGGGGTGTATACTTTCGCAAGCCACTGTATAGTCAGTATCAGAATGGATAATTAACAATACACTGGCCTTAAATACATCTACAACCAAAAGTATTGTATTTGGTTCAAAGCATTCTCTTAGACCTAAATCTCAACTGGAGTTGTGAATAAAGGTTGTGTCTGTCGTCATGACGTGGCCATTTTTGTGTATAGCTAGTGGCTTCCCCTTCTCCCTCTCTCTCTCTCCTACACCCATGTTCTGTTATCTCAGGTCGTAAAATCCTGGAGGAGACTCTCTCCCCCTGGCCATGCAGAAAGAGACACATAGAGAGAATAAAGGATTTCACATGGCGAACTCCTAAATCCCCAAAATGGGAATTTAATACACAATGTCCACTTGTGAGAAGGTGGGAATGGTGGAGGACACTTAAGGGACAGGTATGATGAGTGTGATTCATTTGGTGACCTCAGAGAGGACAGGAAACCCACATAACTATATCTGAATATGTACATTTCTCAATTATGGGGTTTGAATCTAATTATTGTATAAAATGAATGAGTAAAGATGACGTGATGTAACGTGATGTTAAACCTTTAATGAAAGAGAATTGTATTACCTTTCAAGTTTAACTAAGTCATTGGCCCGCTCCCGTGAGCACAGACATGATCTGGCATCATGGAACGCCCTTTCCTATTGTTACAAATAAAAAACCCTCCAGAGGAAATCCTCTTCAGACCACAAAAAACTCAATATTAGCTAAGGTTGTAATGGTTGTTGAATTCCTAACCATACCACGTGGAGCATTGGGTACACGGCGGGAAATGGTTAAACTCCGAGACTATCGATCCCGACAGAATAAGAGCAAATCTTAGATACTAATTACTAGTCTAAAGCTAGAAATTATGTCAACCTGGGATGCGAAGACCGACAACTGCCGAAACATCTATCTATGAAAACATTTCTGAATGGGACTCTGAAATATCCATTCTAACCACAAAAGACTTCAGGGAAGCAGAGAGAGAGACGCTCGGACTAACTCTCCAACAGACAGGCTGACGATTCCATCAGTGATCACAATGAGACACTGGGCGTAAATATATATATTGATTGCAATTATTCCCGAATAAGTGAGCGTTCATGTGCAAAGATTTAGCATTTCAATTAATATAATTTTTAACTGTGTAGTGACTCCTTTTGTCTTTCCCGCCTTTTTCAGTCCACACCCACTTCCCTTTGTCCACCAAGCCGTCATATCGGCTTAGCCCACTAGGGATCCTCCCCTATCATTTCCTTGTAACCATATCTACTGTTTGTTTGTTTGCATTTCTGTGATTATTTAGTTAGTTAGTAAATAAATTATTAAGACAATTGGTGTGTGGATGATTCATAGTAAAGGCTGTGTTCGTGCAGATAACCAACAATTTATGACGTTTGGAATGAGAGTAACGTGAGTTAAAGAATCATTCATTAATCAGAAGACTAATTGATCAGATATTAAATTATTTGAAGAGTTATATTAGGAAAATTATAACTTTGTAATCTGAAGATTTTCCTTGCTGCCCCGACTTCCTAGTTAATTACATTTACATGATTTGTTTGACCGCGTAAAAATAATTACAGAGAATTGATTTGATAAAATAAGTCTTCACTTTAATGATGCCAAAGACACGACACCGTTGAACAAGTTGAAGAAGCTGAACTCCTAGGAGTAACTGCTCTGCCATCAAATATTACTCAGGCAAAAAGCAAGTCGTTTTAAAAATAGATAAAAACATATTGTATCACAGCACCTCTCCTCTCTCTAAATATCTACTTTAACTGTATATAATATAGTGTATATACTGTATATAGGAATAGTGTGTAAATAGTGTTTTTGTTTTTGTTGCCTCTTGGTGTCTTTCCTATTGTAGCGGTTTTAGGGGTTGTATGGTATGTGCCTGTGAGGTTTCTGTGTTTTTTTACTGCCAGGACCATGGTCAGCAATGTGAAGTATTCCCCCAGAGGCAGGCCCATGGACAGCTCAGGGGAAACTTCTAGACTCCAGCAGAACAGCCACACCTGTCTCCAGTTGTAATTAGAGCCAAACTGCAGGTGAAACCAATCAGGTGAAACCAATCAGGGCCTCAACATTTTGTGGTTTGAACTAGGCCTCTATGTGAAAGTTTGGCAATAACTTATTAACTTTTTATTATTCACAGATCTCTGGTGACATGGCAGGCAGGCAGACTCCTCTGATGGCATGCAGGCAGGCAGGCAGCACACTCCTGAAAACGACCTGATCAGCAAAGCAAAGGCTCTTTTGACAGCTACCAGATTTATTTTAAAAATGACATTTCCAGTGTCTGTGTTTATATGTTAAGGGGGTGTTACTTTGGCAGATAATGTTACCCATCTAAAGACATTTTTATTTTTAAATAATTAACTAAATGTATGGTGTTTTTGTTTCTGTCTGTTTTATTGTTTATTGTTATGCTATAAATTGTTATTTTATGGTTGCAAGTAATTTAAAAAACATGAGCTGGCGCATGAGCTGGCGCACTTTCAGAAATAATTGTTTGTGTGTAGGTGCTGACTAACGGCGAATAAACTATAGACACCCTGGAAGGCACAGTGATGCTGAAACGTTGATAAATACTCATTCAATTGCTGGGAGTATATACATGGAGTGTGCGACTTTCTTTATTTTCATAGTTTATGGTTGTAAGTAATAAAATGAACTAGAAAATGTTGCAATTCTGAGTAATGACTACTTTTGTAAGGATATACAGTACACTTCAGTACTACTGAAGTTACTAAATAATTCCAATAGATGGCAAAAAAACTCCATTAGATGGCAGCATAAGACCACAAATAAAATTTCAGAACATTAGTTCTACCTGAAAACTCCCACATGCACTTTTTTCTGTCCCTTTCCACACTGCTAATGCAAGTGTTTCAGTCAAGGACTGAAAAAGCATTTAACAGATTACTGTGAATCAATATAATAATGAATCATGTTTATTTTATTAGTACCTATTTTTATGCTCAATAATTAAAATTATACTTGATTACTATTTCAATAATCATTATCAATAATCCTAAACATTAATTCAGTAACCTCTGGTCGAGAAAAAACTATTTTCCTTGGACATTCATTGTAAAATTCATCAACCAGCATCGTGGCGCTCTTTCACACAAGTAGCCAACTCAACAAGCCCCGCCACAAGCAGCGGCAGCGAGCACTCTGCCTTCTCGTGCAAGAGAGGGTCATGTTGAGGTAAATATTGTACATTTGAAATTCTTCAAAGTAGCCACCTTTTTCCTTGATGACAGCTCAATTGGGTTGAGGTAGGGTGATTGTGGAGGCCAGGTCATTTGACGCAGCACTCCATCACTCTCCTTCTTGGTCAAATAGCCCTTACACAGCCTGGAGGTGTGTTGGGTCATTGTCCTGTGCAAACCAGATGGGATGTCGTATCGCTGCAGAATGCTGTGGCAGCCATGCTGGTTAAGTGTGCCTTGAATTCTAAATAAATCATGACAGTGTCACCAGCAAAGCACCCCCACACCATCACACCTCCTCTTTCACGGTGGGAACCACAGATGCGGAGATCACCCGTTCACCTACTCCACGTCTCACAAAGACACAGCGGTTGGAACCAGAAATAAAAAAAAATTGGACTCATCAGACCAAAGGACAGATTTCCACTGGTCTAATGTCCATTGCTCATGTGTCTTGGCCCAAGCAAGTCTCTTCTTGTTATTTGTGTCCTTTAGTATGGTTTCTTTGCAGCAATTGGACCATGAAGGCCTGATTCACGCAGTCTCCTCTGAACAGTTGATGTTGAGATGTGTCTGTTACTTGAACTCTGTGAAGCATTTATTTAGGCTGCAATTCGCAACATTCACTCAATTCGATGACTGAGAACAGATTTCTACGCATATCAATTTACCCAGCAGCCATTTAGAAACAACAAATCGTACAAAGAAAATTGTTATTTCCAAATTAAAAAATGCCTTCTGGCTGTTTAAATCATTCACATCCTGAAAAAGAAGACAGGGAAGTTCTTTTCCTTTAGGCCGTACACCTTTTTCTGAAGAAAAAAAATATGGTTAACCATGATCAGAACATGTTTAACGTTTGATGGCTATGCGCCAGCCATCTCTGGCGCTATAGGTCTCCACTACAAGTAACCAAGTGAACAGTGAGACTGCTTAACAAGTACCTGCAAACATAATAAAAGTTATAATAAGGTAAGGTAAGGTAAGCCTATGAGGTTAATGCGTCAGGTCTCATTGCTAACAATTGCAAAGCTGGGATTGTGACATAGAACAATGGGCTGTGTATAGAACGTTCCAAAAGCAGGTTGGTGCCACAGTGCTCAATAGAACTAATAGGAGCTAGCAGGGTGAAAAATACCCTAAAACATATTTTTTTCTTTCGCGAATACTTCAAAACTACGGCAAGCAGCTGGGAAATAGTGTGGGGAGGAGGAACAGGGCGTACTGGACTCTGGAGACGCACAGGAAGCCTGGTGCGTGGTGTTGGCACTGGTGGTACTGGGCTGGTGCGAGGGGGTGCCACAGGCGGACTGGTGCGTGGAGAAGGCACCGGATAGACCGGACCGTGGAGGCGCACTACAGGTCTCGAGCACCGAGCCTGCCCAACCCTACCTGGCTGAATGCTCCCCGTAGCCAGGCCAGTGCGGCGATGTGGAATAGCCCGCACTGGGCTGTGCTGGCGAACCGGGGACACCATGCGTAGGGCTGGTGCCATGTACACCGGCCCGAGGAGACGCACTGGAGACCAGATGCGTAGAGCCAGCTTCATGGCACCTGGCTCGATGCCCAATCTAGCCCGGCCGATACGAGGTGCTGCTATGTACCGCACCGAGCTATGCCTGCGTACCGGGGACACCGTGCGCATCTCTGCATAACACGGTGCCTGCCCGGTCGCTCTCTCTCCACGGTAAGCACCTCGTAATACATTTTTCGGGCTGCCTCTCTGGCTTCCAGCCGCGCTTTCGTGCAGTCTCCTCATACCACCAAGTCTCCGCTTTCGCTGCCTCCAGCTCAGCTTTGGGGCGCCGTCCAGAATCTCCTCCCAAGTCCATTTCTCCAGATATCGCTGGTTCTCCTGTTGCTGCCCGTTACCACGCTGCTTGGTCCTTTTTTGGTTGGGTGGTTCTGTAACGGCTGTCGTCTTCCTCCTCGTCTGAGGAGGAGAAGTTTGAAGGATCAGAGGACCAATGCGCAGCGTGGTAATTGTTCATCTTATTTAATGAAGTGAACAACTCAAAATAGAAAAACAACAAAGTGAAAACCGAAACAGTTCTATCTGGTGCAGACACACAAAGACTGAAAACAACCACCCACAAAACCCAACAGAAAACAGGCTACCTAAATATGGTTCCCAATCAGGGACAACGATTGACAGCTGCCTCTGATTGAGAACCATATCAGGCCAAACACAGAAAACCAACACAGAAATAGAAAACATAGATTACCCACCCAACTCACGCCCTGACCACACTAAAACAAAGAAAATACAAAAGAACTATGGTCAGAACGTGACATCATGACGTTTCTCTTGTCCAGGCGCTGTCCGTGTTTTCCTTCATGTCTGTTTGTTTTTAAATATTCACTACCTGTACTTGCTTCTCGTCTCCCAGCGTCTGTCCTCACACTTCTTCAGTATGACGGTGTCTGTTAAGGCAATGAGAAAAGCCACAGTTCCATTCAGTGTCTGTCTGTCCAGAGTCCAAATGTACTGGTGAATGTCCCCCACAGAGGAGCAGGAGACCCTCATCTCTCCATGGGACAGACACTCAGAGGACAGGACACTGGCACTGTGGAGGAATGAGAACAGACAACTGTTATTTAACTCTCTAAAACAGTCATGAACGTTAGGTCGCGGTTAAAGTTAGGCCTGGGGTTAGAGTTAATGGAAAGTTAATTAAACAGTTTGTTGACAGTTAGTTGATCATCTATAAACGATCTATTGGCGACAATTAAAATAAAGTGTTACAAAGTTTATACCTTTAGTAACCAGCAGTAGGTCTAATTGTCTTGTCTTCAGAAGAATCCCCTCTGAGTTGTAAATGTTCAAGTGATAGTTTCCATAATCAGCTTTCTCTGTGTTACTGAGCATCAACATCCCATCCTCCACATAGAACACTGCTCTGTGTTACTGAGCATCAACATCCCATCCTCCACATAGAACACTGCTCTGTGTTACTGAGCATCAACATCCCATCCTCCACATAGAACACTGCTCTGTGTTACTGAGCATCAACATCCCATCCTCCACATAGAGCACTGCTCTGTGTTACTGAGCATCAACATCCCATCCTCCACATAGAACACTGCTCTGTGTTACTGAGCATCAACATCCCATCCTCCACATAGAACACTGCTCTGTGTTACTGAGCATCAACATCCCATCCTCCACATAGAACACTGCTCTGTGTTTTAAAGGCGGGTTGGTTGTGACTTTGTTGTTTTCTAATTTTGAAAACTTTGGTCCCTACAAGTTTCTTGAATTCAAGGTCATGACCCCTGGTGTTGGTGATTTACATTTACATTTACATTTAAGTCATTTAGCAGACGCTCTTATCCAGAGCGACTTACAAATTGGTGCATTCACCTTATGATGGGGGGGGGGGGGGGGTTAGAAGGATTACTTTATCCTATCCTAGGTATTCCTTAAAGAGGTGGGGTTTCAGGTGTCTCCGGAAGGTGGTGATTGACTCCGCTGACCTGGCGTCGTGAGGGAGTTTGTTCCACCATTGGGGTGCCAGAGCAGCGAACAGTTTTGACTGGGCTGAGCGGGAACTGTACTTCCTCAGAGGTAGGGAGGCGAGCAGGCCAGAGGTGGATGAACGCAGTGCCCTTGTTTGGGTGTAGGGCCTGATAAGAGCCTGAAGGTACGGAGGTGCCGTTCCCCTCACAGCTCCGTAGGCAAGCACCATGGTCTTGTAGCGGATGCGAGCTTCAACTGGAAGCCAGTGGAGAGAGCGGAGGAGCGGGGTGACGTGAGAGAACTTGGGAAGGTTGAACACCAGACGGGCTGCGGCGTTCTGGATGAGTTGTAGGGGTTTAATGGCACAGGCAGGGAGCCCAGCCAACAGCGAGTTGCAGTAATCCAGACGGGAGATGACAAGTGCCTGGATTAGGACCTGCACCGCTTCCTGTGTGAGGTGATCTGCCAGAGATAGACCAGTCCCTCCCAGAGCTTCATAACACTGAGATTCATCCTCTCTAGCATCACAGGACTTATCCATGCCTGAGGATGGAGTGAAAAGGGGCATTGTGCAGAAAATAACAACTTTTTTAACGGAATCTCTTTCATCATTTCACTTATGAACTTTGTGACCAGACTGATTGTTTATCATTGATTTTAGTCATAAGATGGAGATACAATTCAAATATATCTGTATGATACTGCATACGTGATTTTGCCTACCATAAGACAGTCCGACTAACATCATCATTAGTCCATACACAGCATGCATGTTGATAGTCTGTCACAACAAATGTTTATAGATATGTCATAGTATGTCCTGCAACCATTGACTCACAATGGGAGTCCCCGCTTCGTATTTCAAAAATAATTGAACAGTCAACCTCACTAATGCTGTCACTAACGGTCACTAACGCTGCTTGAACACTAGCTATGTATTATGTTGGTAGATAGCTACACTGTATCTTCTACAGGAAAGGAGGTGTTTAAACAGACTACTGTGATTTCATAGAGTGTCAGTAATGTGTTATTTTAGAACATTTCTAAAGATACAACAGTGACAAGGTATAAGCGGCCGGGTATTAACTTGGATTGTCTACTCGTCTCAAGATCACTTTAGCCCATCATTCTAGGAAGTAGGAGACGTCAGAACTGGTGACTTGAGATGTGGTCTATGATGTTGAGATGTGGTCTGTGATGTTGTGACTATTGACTGACTACACATCAGCATTGGCTCTTCATGAAGGGAAGTGCTCCAGTATGTGTGATAAAATGTATTTCAGTGGGCCGATAGAAAAGTCAGAAAACCCTGCACATTGTCACTTAGTTTGTTGTGTTTTAAACAAGCAGTAGTAGATAAAGAGAAATTCGGTCCAGAATGTTTCAAACAGTAGTAGATCATGAGAATTTAGGTTTAAAATGTTTAAAAAGTAGTAGATAATGAGAAATTAGGTTTAAATGTTTAAACAGTAGCAGATAATGAGAAATGAGATTCAAAATGTTTCAAAAGTAGTAGTTAATGATAAATTAGGTAGCTTGCTTTTACTTCTATGCATTCAAAATCGCACAAATACATCAAATCATAACATTATGAACACAGTAAGAATGTATATCACAAGCAATATAAAACAAAACATTGCAATGCAATACATTGTGCTATACATTTAATAATAAGTTGTCACACCCTGGCCTTTGTTATATTGATTTTCTTTATTAGTTTAGTTAGGTCAGGGTGTGACATGGGGGATGTTTGTGTGTTTTGTCTAGTTTAGGGTGTGTGTATTGTTTAGGGGGTTTTGTAGTATGTATGGGGTTGTGTTCAGTGTAGGTGTTTAGGAAAGTCTATGGTTGCCTGGTTTGGTTCTCAATCAGAGACAGCTGTTTATTGTTGTCTCTGATTGGGAGCCATATTTAAGGCAGCCATAGGCTTTAGGTGTTTGTGGGTAATTGTCTATGTCTAACGTTAGTAGCTGTGTGTGCACTTTCGTTTGTAGCTTCACGTTCGTGGTTTATTGTTTTGTGTATTAGTTTGTATATGGTTCGTTTCGTCTTCATCTCTAATAAAAGAAGATGTACTCATATCACTCTGCGTATTGGTCCAATCCATGCACCTCCTCAGACGAGGAGGAGAACGAACGTGACATAAGTACTTACACAAAATGATAATTACAGCTTAATTAATAAAGGTTAAAAGAGCTACAAACATTTTCAACTGTAAGAAATATTATATAATCATTAGCAGTTATTTCATAAGGTAATCTCACAGCCTGGTTTGTCCCCATAGCAACTCTCAGGGCATCAACACGCTCTTCTGAGATCTACCATGATCCACCTGAAAGAATCCATACACTCTGCTTACTGACTATTATCTGGAGGGAGAGAGAGAGAGACAGAGAGAGAGAGAGAAAGTAATAAAGAGGGGAGTGATAGAGTCATAGAGAGAGACAGAGAGTGATAGAATGATAAAGAGAGAGTGAATAAGAGAGAGAGGGAGGGAGAGAAAGATAGAGAAAGAGGGAGGGAGACAGAGAGGGAGAAACAGAGAAAAAGGAGGATAGTTAAAATGATAAACTTCCTCAAACAAATATACAGCTACATCTTAATTAAATGTACAATGATGCATTACTGGCCCTGTTCTAGAGGAATCTCTCTCTTAATTTAAGGTACAATGATCCATTACTGACCCTGTTCCAGAGGACTCTTTCTCTTAGTTAAAGATCCATTGCATGGTTACTGACAATGTTCTTGAGGACAGGTTTTCTTCTGTAGAAACAGTATGATCCCAGACAGACTGTCAGCAGAATGAAGACTTCAGCAGGTTGGAAATAAACAAACACATTGAACCCTGTTCCTGGGGGACAGACGAGAGACAGAATAAAACTTAAATTAAGTGCTCAGCTAATGAATCAAATTTGCCAAAAATCAGATGTATTTAGTTCTCCATGTGGTCTATATAAAAAAAAATATCAAAGGGACGCAAAGGAATTCATTTCGTGGAATGACCCGAGAGGTCATGATGACAATGATGATTATGATGCCATCAATCGTCATCATCATCATTATTAATATGATCATGTATTATTTTGCATGATGTGTCTGCTAAAGCAAAACAAATAATGGCACAGACATAGGAATGAAAATGTGACAGTACAGTAGCTTACCTGGACACCTGCTGATGTGGTTTCTGGACGGTACAGGTGAGATCTCCTGACAGGCCTTTCTTCAGAGTGATGGTGTTTGTCTCATCACCAGGAGAGGTCTCAGTGTCTCTCAGTGTCTGTCCATCCAGAGTTCAGCTGTACTACCGTCCCCCTCAGAGGAGCAGGACACCCTCATCTATCCATGAGACGGACACTGGAGCTGTGGGGATTAAGGCAACTTCAGCAAACAGACAAAAAACATATCTACATTGTGTCAAATTACTGTATATTTCTTTGGAAGCTAATAGTCATACGTCTTTTTGTTGTTGAGATAGCCCTTTACCTTCAATGAACAGGTCTAGTCTTCTGTTGGCTAATGAACTTCCATTAGAATGAAATGTTCTAAGAGGTATTCATCAGACTCCGTCCTTTCTGTGTTATCCATCCTAAATGTCCTGTTGTTCATGAAGAACTCTGATATAGCTTTAATGGAGTCATGCATTCTCACTAAATCATTTAAAATGTTGACTATGTCTGTAGCTTTATCATTGGGGTCTTTTTATAATAAGAATGTATATCCTCTGGTATCAGTCAGCTGGAGAAAGACAGACCCTCCCAGAGCTCCATAACACTGAATTGCGTTCTTTGGAATATAGTGCACGATGTGGAAGGTGTGCTAACGCATCGTGGAGTTGCAATATTTTCCGGAGAACGCACAGAGCCCTGAATTGATTATTCCTATCATACCATGGCTATAAATTAACATATTTGCCTCTAAAATGTATTCCTTTGCCAATAGAAATGTGCCAACATCCACTGAAGTAGCTAGCAAGTCTAGCTAGCTAAATAGCTACAGTACAGTAGTTGTCTTGGTAATAAAAATTTAAAAATAATCCCGAGCTCAGCTAACCAAACCATCATTCTTGCTTACTATTATGAAAATCGAATTCAACAATGCCATTAATGTTTTCAATTTGACGTTTGCTTTCAAAAGCAGCTAAAAAATAAAACATGTAAGAATGAGCTTCATAGACATTGAATTAGACCAAGGAATATTACTGTGTGTTATAGGGAAATAATGCAGGCTCTAGAATGCAGGCTCTAGAATGCAGGCTCTAGAATGCAATTCAAGCCAATCAAAAATGAGTATTAAACAATGCAATGGTACAATTGTTTATAATCTAATTATCTGATTTTGAGGCTTGAACATGACAACAACATACATGTATAACTATTACAATCCTATAAATGTATGAAGAGAGAAATAAAGCAAAAACGAGAAATGGACATTGAATTCTTAAGGATCCGCCCCTTTTTTTCAATTTTCACCTAAAATGTAATACCCAATCTAACTGCCTGTGGCTCAGGACCTGGAGCAAGGACATGCATATTATTGATACCATTTGAAAGGAAACATTTGAAGTTTGTGGAAATGTTAAATTAATGTAGGAGAATATAACACATTAGATCTGGTGAAAGATCTCGTAAAATATGTATTTTTTGTACCATCAAGAGAAAGGCCATCATGTATTATTCCAGCCCAGGCGCAAATTGGGTTTTGGCCACTAGATGGCAGCAGTGTATGTGCAAATGTTAGACTGATCCAATGAACCATTGAATTTCTGTTAAAAATGTTGTATCAGGACTGCCCACATGTGCCAGTACAGGTTGTTCTATTTGAGTCAAATTAACATTTAACATTATTTAGCTTCTCTGAAAAGAGAAAGCTGCAAAACAAGAGTGATTTTTAGGCTATAATAACTGTCATGAGAAAAAGTCTTCAAATGCAATTTGTTTCAATATCCTCAGAAAAAGTATTAATGTGATTTAATACCAGTGCTGATTCACAGCTGCCAACAGAACAGAAAAACGCTGAATAAAAAATAAGCTACTACCATAAAAATATTTATTAGAAGTGAATTAATGCACACAGAAAAAACTAAGGAAATTGTTTGGGCTGTTTTGAAAAAGGAATGAGTTGTTTGTCTCCATTCTAGTTACTTATCAATGACTACTCTCTGGAAGCCTACTAATGAGTCCTAAACCTCTATCTCTCCTCTGTTAGCAAGTATCACAGGTTTGGTCGCCTCTTTCCTCATTCTGAAGACTGAGATCCTTTGAGTTCTGCATCTGAAATGTGAAATGGGGTAAATCAGTGTGTGATGACACAGTAAGTCAGATCCTAAGTAGTGGTGACACACATATGTGCTGTACTGTAGCCTCATTGATTGTAACTATGGTAACATTATAGGTGGGGTGCTTGCTGTGTTCTAACCTGTGGTGCTGGACTTCTCCTTCTCCTCTGAATACAGCAGGCTACCAGCATCACTGCTAGGAGGAGACCAACAGCTGAACCTGACCCCAAGATGAGCGCAATGGGTAGACCTGGTCCTAGATAGAGGAGCGTTAACATGGTGGAGAGGTGATGAGCATATTAATGAATAGTAATAAACACAACACAACATACACCGACTGTACAAAACATTAAGAACACCTTCCCAATATTGAGTTGCAACCCCCCATCTGCCCTTAGAACAGCCTCAATATGTCGGGGCATGGACTCTACAAGGTTAGCCTGGATTCACCTGGTTAGTCTTTGTCATGGAAATAGGTGTTCCTCGTGTTTTGTACTCTCAGTGTAGATGTATATCCAGGCACGTGCACAAATAGGGCTGTGCCCTCTTATAAAAAAGTGCCCTAGCAGCACAGTGGCATTTTGTCAAATGTAATAGTCATTTAAAAAAATACTTTTCAGTCTCTTTCAAATGTTTTAATTTAAATGTAACAAAGTGCACATCAAACTGGCTCATTTCATCAACTTTAATCTTGGAAAATGTCCCCTCCCCTGCACTTCAGCCCCTCACCCACACTCCAGCCCCACTTGTGCACTTGTCTGACTTCTGCATGCAGTGGACTCTGACTACAGACACTGGGCGGAGAGTGTGCATACTGGAAGGCTATGTTTGAGTTGGATCTGTAATGTGTATCTCTCTCTGTTAAGGATAGCGAATAATGCATTGGACTGCTTGTTTGTATGAGGCTCAAATCAACTCAAATCAACTAAAAATGAGACAGCATAGCCAATTAGCTGGTGTCATGACATGGCCTTTTCTGGGTATAGATCGTGGCATCCCCCTCGCTCTTTCTCTCCTACACCCATGTTCTGTTATCTCAGGTTGTAAATTCCTGGCGGAGACTCTCTCCCCCTGGCCATGCAGAAAGATAGACACATAGAGAGAACAAAGGATTTCACATGGCGAATTCCTAAATCCCCAAAATGGGAATTTGATACAAAATGTCCACTTGTGAGAAGTTGGGAATAGTCTTTGGATACTTAAGGGACGGGTATGACGAGTGTGTTTCATTTGGTGACTTCAGAGATGACAGGAAACACACATAACTATATCTCTGAAAGTGTACATTTCTCAATTATGGGGTTTGCATCTAAGTCTTGTATAAATTGAAATAGTAAAGATGAAGCTATTTGGGAAATGATGTAATGTTTAAAGTTTAACTAAGTCATTGGCCCGCCCCCGTGAGCACAGACAAGATCTGGCATCATGAAAAAGCCCTTTTCTACTGTTACGAATAAATCCCCCTCCTGAGGAAATCCTCTTCAGACCACAAAAAACTCAGTTTAAGCTAAGGTTGTAATGGTTGTTGAATTCCTAACCATACCACGTGGAGCATTGGGTACACGGCGGGAAATGGTAAAACTCAGAGACTATCGATCCCGACAGAATAAGAGCAAAACTTAGATACTAATTACTAGTCTGCAGCTAGAAATGATGTCAACCTGGGATGCGAAGACCGACAACCGCCGAAACATCTATCTATGAAAACATTTCTGAATGGTACTCTGAAGCATACATCTAACCACGAAAGACTTTGATCTTCAGGGAAGCAGAGAGAGAGACGATGATGAACTGACTCTCTAACAGAAGGACTGACGATTCCAACAGAGATCACAATGACACACTGGGCGTAAATATATATATGGATTGCAATTATTCCCGAATGAGTGAGCGTTCATTGTGCAAAGCATTAGCATTTCAATTAATATAATTATAGTAGTACTGTGTGTAGTGAGTCTTCTGTTCTTTCCCGGCTGTTTTCAGTCCACACCCACTTCCCTTTGTCCACCAAGCCGTCATATCGGCTTAGCCCACTAGGGAACCTCCCCTATCATTTCCTTGTAACCATATCTACTGTGTTGTTTATTCATATCTGTGATTATTAAGTTAGTTAGTAAATAAATTATTAAGACAATTGCTGTTTGGATGAATCCTAGTAAAGGCTGGGTTCGTGCCGATAACCAACAATTTACGACATTTTGAATGAGACTAACGTGAGGTAAAGAATCATTCATTAATTAGAAGAATAAATGATCAGATGTTAAAATACCTGAAGAGTTATATTAGGAAAATTATAACTTTGTAATCTGAAGATTTTCCTTGGTGCCCCGACTTCCTAGTTAATTACATTTACATGATTAGTTTGATCACGTAATAATAATTACAGAGAATTGATTTGATAAAATAACAGTCTTCACTTTAATGATTCCAAAGACACGACACTAGGTAGCAGAGTTACATCTTCATTCACTATGATCAGCTGATAGCCATTCTTTTCCTACTGTCAATAATTTAGTCGTCTCTAGACCAGTTGCTAGGAGTTAATGTAACTTACTTGCTTACAATCTGTAATGAGGCCATAATGAATTGGCCTATACATATTGAAATTTGGAAACAGAGACAGTTGGTACAGTTTCCATTTCTATTTATGAAACAGGCTCCTGTGGGCAGCCCTGTTTACAGCTGATGAGGACCCCCTGACTGAAATCAGGCCACTGTTACCAGGCAACAACACCCACAGAGCACAACAACAGCACTCATCTACAGAAGTTGGTAACACAGAAGCACATATAGCATGCTGACCACTTCCTTTATGAGAATATAAGTATAGCAACCTAAACTGAAGGTCTACATTTTTCTTAAACTCCTACTGGCTGTTTGCATTCAATGATTCCATGGCTTTTAAGCCCCTTATACATACGGAGTCTATAGAAGTCTAAGCCCCCTTTTTCCACATTTTGTTAGTGGGATTTTAAATTATTTAATTGTAATTTGTTTTACATTGATCTACACAAAATACTCCATAATGTCAAAGTGGAAAGAACATTTTACATATTTGTTTTTCAAATTAATAAAAATGTAATAACTACAATAGTCATGGAATAAGTATTCATTCATTTTGTTAAGACAAGCCTAAATTAGTTCAGAAGTAAAATGTGGCTTAACAAATCACATAAGTTATATGGACTGAAATAATATGTGTTGACATGATTTTTGAATGACTACCCTTTCGAATGTTCCCCATACATAGAACATCTGTAAGGTCCCTCAGTCATTCAGTCATTTGCTTTGTTAAAATCCCCAACTACAACAAATGCGGCCTCAGGATTTGTGGTTACCAGTTTGCAAAAAGTCCAGTGTAGTTCCTAGAGGGCCATCGTGGTATCGGCTTGAGGGGGAATATAAATGGCTGTGACTATAACCGAAGAATATTCTCATGGGAGGTAATACGTTCGGCATTTGATTGTGAGGTATTCTAGGTTGGGTGAACAAAAGGACTTTGAGTTTCTGTATGTTATCACAATCACACCACAAGTAGATAATCATGAAACATACACCACTGCCTTTCTTCTACCATGGGGAGTTCTTTATTCCTGTCTGCGTGATGAACTGAGAACCCAGCTGACTGTATGGATGGGGACAGTATATCCAGAGAGAGCCATGATTCCGTGAAATAGATTATGTTACAGTCCCTGATGTCTCTCTGGAAAGAGATCCTCACCCTGAGCTCATCCAGAGACAGAACATTAGCAAGTGATATACTCAGAAGTGGTAGATGGTGTGCACGCCTCCTGAATCGGATTATAAATCCACTCTGAATACCTCTTCTCCGCCGGCGGCATCTTGGACCAGCCTCTGGGATAAGTTCAATTGCCCTGGGGGGAACAAACAAGTCGTATTCCTGGTCGTAACGCTGCTGAGTTACCGCCGCTCTGATATCCAAAAGTTATTTCCGGCTGTACGTAATAACACAAAAAATGTTCTGGGCTAATAATGAAAGAAATAACACACTGAAAAGTTGCTTAGGAGCTAGAAGCAGAGCTGCCATGTCTGTCTGCACCATCTTACTCTATGTCAGCATGTGAAGTAGCTAGCTACTGTCGCAGTAAAATCGGCTAAACAAACTGCACTATCAATTTAGAACTCTATCTCACTGAATTCAACTTGCTGCTCATCTCTGCCCAGAGTTAGAGCAGAGTATGTTTCTGTCCCACTTTTAAGGAGATGGGGAACTCCATTGGACTAGTATTAACGCTCATTGTGTATAGACCATGCTGTGCATTCTGGGTGATTCTGACAGCTCTCCTTCAAGTAGTGAATGGGAGTTATTTGAGATAATTAACTTGTTCTCTGTGATATCGTATAGTTTTGGACATAACATACTTTCGAGGAAAATAGGCAGTTCTCAACTCATATCCTGACTTTGAGAAGGGATTGAGTGACGATTAGTTTAGCAACCGCGTGACGCAGCTTAACAACGTGAATGCGATGGGTTGACAGTCAGTTGGGTGGGACGTTTCTCCATTCATTGCCCAATGGGATTCCTATCACATCCTTTCTATAATATCTCTGTTTTCCAGACACACAGGATGCACTGACATCATACTTGAAGGAGAAACCGAGTTGAATAATTTGGTACACTGTTTAGATTGGGCACATTTAAGCAAAATATATACTTTGTCATGACTTTGCGATCTGGTTTACTGGTAATTGTTTTAAAAGCGTTATGAAATGTGATAGTTTGTTATCCCCAATCTCCAGTGACGAGAATGATGTAGCTATGATGTGTTTCTAAACAATTTCCTGACTTTCACAGACGGACCACTTAGAAGTTAAATCATGGGGACATTTGTTATTTTACCCATTGATAGAACATAGGCTTTCACCAAATTGACAGGAGTTGCATGCTTTTATTTCTGGGGGTGGATTCATTAAAGAACATTTTAGAATTTTTTGTCCACTTTGACATTACAGAGTATTTTGTTTAGATCATTGTTAAAAAATTACTATGCAATCCATTTTAATTCCACTTTGTAAACAATAAAATGTGCAGAAATCCAAGGGGGTGTTACGACTTCTACCGAATGTGGCTCCTCTTCCTGTTCGGGCGGCGCTCGGCGGTCGTGTCACCGCTCTACTAGCTGCCACCGATTCCCTTTTCTTTTTTCTGTTGGTTATGTCTTTATTGGTTTCATCTGTTTCTTGTTTGGGGGTTATTGCAGGGTTATTTAAGCCTTTTATGCCTGCCTGCTTTTGTGCGGGCTTGTTTTCTGTTTTGTCGTGGAAGGTTATGTTATGCATTTTTCCGGACTGTTTGGTGTCCTGTTTTGGGTCTGTCTTTATTTTGCGCCTATTGCTTTGGCGTGACCATTTAAACCGAATAAATTACGGTTTTCCCCAAAACCTCTGCTCTCTGCACCTGATTCCATACCCACCACTCCTAGCTACGTGACAGGGGGTTTAGACATTCTATAGGCACTTGTAAGCCAACATGAATGTGGATTTTTCACTGTTTCCACATGTGCTGTGTCTCAGCATATTGTATTCTCCTAATTTACACAATTTTCTGCAATTTCCAGCCGTTTAAGGAAATGGTTACTAGGTCTAAGAAGTAGTACTTATCATCTCTGCATAATGGAGATATTGATGGTTTAGCTGGCAGTTTCATGGCTACTTTGATCTGCCGCACCTTATTACATTTGTTTTGTATTTGGTCATTTTAATAGATAGGGGAGGATAAAATATGGATTAAAATATCTTGTTTTATATGATGTTACTTGCCTTTAATGTCCAGTTGTACTTGTCTGGTTCCCAAACGTAACCCATTGGAATCGTAGATCTCCGCAAGGTATTGCCCAGAATCAGTCCTCTCCACATTGGTTAACCTAAAGGTCCCATTGTTGATAAAGAACTTTGATCTTTTTTCACTTGTTCCCCTAAAGGTCACCTTGTTTTTTTTCAGTGAGAATATCAGTGCAGGACCATCGGTGAGGTTCTTTTTAAACAACAATTCACATCCACTAGCGTTGGTCATCAGCTGGAGATTCAGAGTTCCACTCAAAACCACAGAACACTGGGATGAGTTCTGAGTAGCATTACAGGTGGTCACCATGTCTGTGGCTGAGGAGAGAGAGAGAGAGAGAGAGAGAGAGAGAGAGAGAGAGAGAGAGAGAGAGAGAGAGAGAGAGAGAGAGAGACAGAACTAATGATCATCACAATCTTGTCATTGGGATCTCAATGAAAGACATAATGCCCAAGAAATGTACGTCTCTCTTTAAATAATTTGTGGCAATAGTGGCACTCATCTAATGCATGATGCTGTATGTGCATTTGACTCAATAACCATTCATATCTTTACAAAACAAAGTAGACAATAGAAACCATGTAGCAGATGCAGAATAAGAGGATAAGAAGCATCTTACCATGAGACACTCCTGTTAACATCACCAACACTAGTCCAAACACAGCCTCCATGTCTCTTCACACAACAACCTTCAAAGTCCAGTTACATTAAAAAATAAAATAGTTACAGTAACTGATCCTTAAAGCCAGAAATGTATTGCCTTTTGATTAACCTGAGTTGTCAAACAAGTAGTGAGGTGGTTGAGTCAGGAAACCAAGTGATGGTGTTGTCTCTGTGAGCAGGGGAGGTGCTTATCACACCGATCACATCTCACTTCTACATCCCATGGTGTCTGGCTTCTACCTCTGCATTGCTTGCTGTTTGGGGTTTTAGGCTGGGTTTCTGTATAGCACTTGTGACATCTGCTGATGTAAAAAGTGCTTTATAAATAAATGTGATTGATTGATTGGCATGCAATGTCTGCTCTGAATAATAGAGGCACTTACACAACTGAAAGGGGAAAACATATTTTGCACACAGTCTATAGAAACAACTTGATCAGATGTTATATGTTTTTATAGTACTATTGTGTGTCTTTTATTTTGCTGTGTTTATTTGGGATCAGCATTGTAGGTGTCCTGTGTCAGTTACAAACCATTATGATCAGAATCAGAATTACCTTCATTCACCAAGTATATTTACACATGCTCAGAGTTGTACTTGGTGAAATAGTGCTGCTAGTGATAGACAACATACTGAGAGTTTTACTTGGTGATATGGTGCTGCTAGTGATAGACAACATACTGAGAGTTTTACTTGGTGAAATGGTGCTGCTAGTGATAGACAACATACTGAGAGTTTTACTTGGTGATATGGTGCTGCTAGTGATAGACAACATACTGAGAGTTTTACTTGGTGATATGGTGCTGCTAGTGAGAGACAACATACTGAGAGTTTTACTTGGTGATATGGTGCTGCTAGTGATAGACAACATACTGAGAGTTTTACTTGGTGATATGGTGCTGCTGGTGATAGACAACATACTGAGAGTTTTACTTGGTGATATGGTGCTGCTAGTGATAGACAACATACTCAGTTTTACTTGGTGATATGGTGCTGCTAGTGATAGACAACATACTCAGTTTTACTTGGTGATATGGTGCTACTGGTGATAGACAACATACTGAGAGTTTTACTTGGTGATATGGTGCTGCTAGTGATAGACAACATACTGAGAGTTGTACTTGGTGATATGGTGCTGCTAGTGATAGAAACCATACTGAGAGTTGTACTTGGTGATATGGTGCTGCTGGTGATAGACAACATACTGAGAGTTGTACTTGGTGATATGGTGCTGCTAGTGATAGACAACATACTGAGAGTTGTACTTGGTGATATGGTGCTGCTAGTGATAGAAACCATACTGAGAGTTTTACTTGGTGATATGGTGCTGCTGGTGATATACAACATACTGAGTGTTGTACTTGGTGATATGGTGCTGCTAGTGATAGACAACATACTGAGAGTTTTACTTGGTGATATGGTGGTGCTAGTGAGAGACAACACAGAGAGTTTTACTTGGTGATATGGTGCTGCTAGTGATAGAAACCATACTGAGATTTGTACTTGGTGATATGGTGCTGCTGGTGATAGACAACATACTGAGAGTTTTACTTGGTGATATGGTGCTGCTAGTGATAGACAACATACTGAGAGTTTTACTTGGTGATATGGTGCTGCTAGTGATAGACAACATACTCAGTTTTACTTGGTGATATGGTGCTGCTAGTGATAGACAACATACTCAGTTTTACTTGGTGATATGGTGCTGCTAGTGATAGACAACATACTCAGTTTTACTTGGTGATATGGTGCTGCTGGTGATAGACAACATACTCAGTTTTACTTGGTGATATGGTGCTGCTAGTGATAGACAACATACTCAGTTTTACTTGGTGATATGGTGCTGCTAGTGATAGACAACATACTGAGAGTTTTACTTGGTGATATGGTGCTGCTGGTGATAGACAACATACTGAGAGTTTTACTTGGTGATATGGTGCTGCTAGTGAAAGACAACATACTGAGAGTTTGACTTGGTGATATGGTGCTGCTAGTGATAGACAACATACTCAGTTTTACTTGGTGATATGGTGCTGCTAGTGATAGACAACATACTGAGAGTTTTACTTGGTGATATGGTGCTGCTAGTGATAGACAACATACTGAGAGTTGTACTTGGTTATATGGTGCTGCTAGTGAAAGACAACATACTGAGAGTTTGACTTGGTGATATGGTGCTGCTAGTGAGAGACAACACACTGAGAGGTTTACTTGTTGATATGGTGCTGCTAGTGATAGAAACCATACTGAGAGTTGTACTTGGTGATATGGTGCTGCTGGTGATAGACAACATACTGAGAGTTGTACTTGGTGATATGGTGCTGCTAGTGATAGACAACATACTGAGAGTTGTACTTGGTGATATGGTGCTGCTAGTGATAGAAACCATACTGAGAGTTTTACTTGGTGATATGGTGCTGCTGGTGATATACAACATACTGAGTGTTGTACTTGGTGATATGGTGCTGCTAGTGATAGACAACATACTGAGAGTTTTACTTGGTGATATGGTGGTGCTAGTGAGAGACAACACAGAGAGTTTTACTTGGTGATATGGTGCTGCTAGTGATAGAAACCCTACTGAGATTTGTACTTGGTGATATGGTGCTGCTGGTGATAGACAACATACTGAGAGTTTTACTTGGTGATATGGTGCTGCTAGTGATAGACAACATACTGAGAGTTTTACTTGGTGATATGGTGCTGCTAGTGATAGACAACATACTGAGAGTTTTACTTGGTGATATGGTGCTGCTAGTGATAGACAACATACTCAGTTTTACTTGGTGATATGGTGCTGCTGGTGATAGACAACATACTCAGTTTTACTTGGTGATATGGTGCTGCTAGTGATAGACAACATACTCAGTTTTACTTGGTGATATGGTGCTGCTAGTGATAGACAACATACTGAGAGTTTTACTTGGTGATATGGTGCTGCTAGTGATAGACAACATACTCAGTTTTACTTGGTGATATGGTGCTGCTAGTGAAAGACAACATACTGAGAGTTTGACTTGGTGATATGGTGCTGCTAGTGATAGACAACATACTCAGTTTTACTTGGTGATATGGTGCTGCTAGTGATAGACAACACACTGAGAGTTTTACTTGGTGATATGGTGCTGCTAGTGATAGAAACCATACTGAGAATTGTACTTGGTGATATGGTGCTGCTGGTGATAGACAACATACTGAGAGTTTGACTTGGTGATATGGTGCTGCTAGTGAGAGACAACACACTGAGAGGTTTACTTGTTGATATGGTGCTGCTAGTGATAGAAACCATACTGAGAGTTGTACTTGGTGATATGGTGCTGCTGGTGATAGACAACATACTGAGAGTTGTACTTGGTGATATGGTGCTGCTAGTGATAGACAACATACTGAGAGTTGTACTTGGTGATATGGTGCTGCTAGTGATAGAAACCATACTGAGAGTTTTACTTGGTGATATGGTGCTGCTGGTGATATACAACATACTGAGTGTTGTACTTGGTGATATGGTGCTGCTAGTGATAGACAACATACTGAGAGTTTTACTTGGTGATATGGTGGTGCTAGTGAGAGACAACACAGAGAGTTTTACTTGGTGATATGGTGCTGCTAGTGATAGAAACCATACTGAGATTTGTACTTGGTGATATGGTGCTGCTGGTGATAGACAACATACTGAGAGTTTTACTTGGTGATATGGTGCTGCTAGTGATAGACAACATACTGAGAGTTTTACTTGGTGATATGGTGCTGCTAGTGATAGACAACATACTCAGTTTTACTTGGTGATATGGTGCTGCTAGTGATAGACAACATACTCAGTTTTACTTGGTGATATGGTGCTGCTAGTGATAGACAACATACTCAGTTTTACTTGGTGATATGGTGCTGCTGGTGATAGACAACATACTCAGTTTTACTTGGTGATATGGTGCTGCTAGTGATAGACAACATACTCAGTTTTACTTGGTGATATGGTGCTGCTAGTGATAGTCAACATACTGAGAGTTTTACTTGGTGATATGGTGCTGCTGGTGATAGACAACATACTGAGAGTTTTACTTGGTGATATGGTGCTGCTAGTGAAAGACAACATACTGAGAGTTTGACTTGGTGATATGGTGCTGCTAGTGATAGACAACATACTCAGTTTTACTTGGTGATATGGTGCTGCTAGTGATAGACAACACACTGAGAGTTTTACTTGGTGATATGGTGCTGCTGGTGATAGACTACATACTGAGAGTTTTACTTGGTTATATGGTGCTGCTAGTGAAAGACAACATACTGAGAGTTTGACTTGGTGATATGGTGCTGCTAGTGAGAGACAACACACTGAGAGGTTTACTTGTTGATATGGTGCTGCTAGTGATAGAAACCATACTGAGAGTTGTACTTGGTGATATGGTGCTGCTGGTGATAGACAACATACTGAGAGTTTTACTTGGTGATATGGTGCTGCTAGTGAGAGACAACATACTGAGAGTTTTACTTGGTAATAGGTTGCTGCTAGTGATAGAAACCATACTGAGAGTTTTACTTGGTGATATGGTGCTGCTGGTGATATACAACATACTGAGAGTTTTACTTGGTGATATGGTGCTGCTAGTGATAGACAACATACTGAGAGTTTTACTTGGTGATATGGTGCTGGTAGTGAGAGACAACACACAGAGTTTTACTTGGTGATATGGTGCTGCTAGTGATAGAAACCATACTGAGATTTGTACTTGGTGATATGGTGCTGCTAGTGATAGACAACACACTGAGAGTTTTACTTGGTGATATGGTGCTGCTAGTGATAGACAACATACTGAGAGTTTTACTTGGTGATATGGTGCTGCTGGTGATAGACAACATACTGAGAGTTTTACTTGGTGATATGGTGCTGCTAGTGAGCGACAACATTCTGAGAGTTTTACTTGGTGATATGGTGCTGCTAGTGATAGAAACCATACTGAGAGTTTTACTTGGTGATATGGTGCTGCTAGTTATAGACAACATACTGAGAGTTTTACTTGGTGATATGGTGCTGCTAGTGAAAGACAACATACTGAGAGTTTGACTTGGTGATATGGTGCTGCTAGTGAGCGACAACATACTCAGTTTTCCTTGGTGATACGGTGCTGCTAGTGATAGACA
Source organism: Salvelinus namaycush (assembly GCF_016432855.1). Classification (NCBI taxonomy): domain Eukaryota; kingdom Metazoa; phylum Chordata; class Actinopteri; order Salmoniformes; family Salmonidae; genus Salvelinus; species Salvelinus namaycush. The sequence continues at coordinate 18,042,095 of NC_052323.1, read as the reverse complement.
ACATATTGAGAATTTTACTTGGTGATATGGTGCTGCTAGTGATAGACAACATACTGAGAGTTTTACTTGGTGATATGGTGCTGCTAGTGATAGACAACATACTGATAGTTTTACTTGGTGATATGGTGCTTCTAGTGATAGACAACACACTGAGAGTTTTACTTGGTGATATGGTGCTGCTAGTGATCGACAACATACTGAGAGTTTTACTTGGTGATATGGTGCTGCTAGTGAGAGACAACACACTGAGAGTTTTACTTGGTGATATGGTGCTGCTAGTGATAGAAACCATACTGAGAGTTTTACTTGGTGATATGGTGCTGCTGGTGATAGACAACATACTGAGAGTTTTACTTGGTGATATGGTGCTGCTAGTGAGAGACAACACACTGAGAGTTTTACTTGGTGATATGGTGCTGCTAGTGATAGAAACCATACTGAGAGTTTTACTTGGTGATATGGTGCTGCTGGTGATATACAACATACTGAGAGTTTTACTTGGTGATATGGTGCTGCTAGCGAGAGACAACACACTGAGACTTTTACTTGGTGATATGGTGCTGCTAGTGATAGAAACCCTACTGAGATTTGTACTTGGTGATATGGTGCTGCTGGTGATAGACAACATACTGAGAGTTTTACTTGGTGATATGGTGCTGCTGGTGATAGACAACATACTGAGAGTTGTACTTGGTGATATGGTGCTGCTAGTGATAGACAACATACTGAGAGTTTTACTTGGTGATATGGTGCTGCTGGTGATAGACAACATACTGAGAGTTTTACTTGGTGATATGGTGCTGCTGGTGATAGAAAACATACTGAGAGTTTTACTTGGTGATATGGTGCTGGTAGTGAGAGACAACATACTCAGTTTTACTTGGTGATATGGTGCTGCTAATGATAGACAACATACTGAGAGTTTTACTTGGTGATATGGTGCTGCTAGTGATAGACAACACACTGAGAGTTTTACTTGGTGATATGGTGCTGCTAGTGAGAGACAACATACTCAGTTTTACTTGGTGATATGGTGCTGCTAGTGATAGACAACATACTGAGAGTTTTACTTGGTGATATGGTGCTGCTAGTGATAGACAACATACTCAGTTTTACTTGGTGATATGGTGCTGCTAGTTGAAAGACAACATACTGAGAGTTTTACTTGGTGATATGGTGCTTCTAGTGAGAGACAACACACTGAGAGTTTTACTTGGTGATATGGTGCTGCTAGTGATCGACAACATACTGAGAGTTTTACTTGGTGATATGGTGCTGCTAGTGAGAGACAACACACTGAGAGTTTTACTTGGTGATATGGTGCTGCTAGTGATCGACAACATACTGAGAGTTTGACTTGGTGATATGGTGCTGCTAGTGAGAGACAACACACTGAGAGTTTTACTTGGTGATATGGTGCTGCTAGTGATAGAAACCATACTGAGAGTTGTACTTGGTGATATGGTGCTGCTGGTGATAGACAACATACTGAGAGTTTTACTTGGTGATATGGTGCTGCTAGTGAGAGACAACATACTGAGAGTTTTACTTGGTAATAGGTTGCTGCTAGTGATAGAAACCATACTGAGAGTTTTACTTGGTGATATGGTGCTGCTGGTGATATACAACATACTGAGAGTTTTACTTGGTGATATGGTGCTGCTAGTAAGAGACAACACACAGAGTTTTACTTGGTGATATGGTGCTGCTGGTGATAGACAACATACTGAGAGTTTTACTTGGTGATATGGTGCTACTAGTGATAGACAACATACTGAGAGTTTTACTTGGTGATATGGTGCTGCTGGTGATAGACAACATACTGAGAGTTTTACTTGGTGATATGGTGCTGCTAGTGAGCGACAACATTCTGAGAGTTTTACTTGGTGATATGGTGCTGCTGGTGATAGACAACATACTGAGAGTTTTACTTGGTGATATGGTGCTGCTGGTGATATACAACATACTGATAGTTTTACTTGGTGATATGGTGCTGCTAGTGATAGACAACATACTGAGAGTTTTACTTGGTGATATGGTGCTGCTAGTGATAGACAACATACTGATAGTTTTACTTGGTGATATGGTGCTTCTAGTGAGAGACAACACACTGAGAGTTTTACTTGGTGATATGGTGCTGCTAGTGATCGACAACATACTGAGAGTTTGACTTGGTGATATGGTGCTGCTAGTGAGAGACAACACACTGAGATTTGTACTTGGTGATATGGTGCTGCTGGTGATAGACAACATACTGAGAGTTTTACTTGGTGATATGGTGCTGCTAGTGAGAGACAACATACTGAGAGTTTTACTTGGTGATATGGTGCTGCTAGTGATAGAAACCATACTGAGAGTTGTACTTGGTGATATGGTGCTGCTGGTGATAGACAACATACTGAGAGTTTTACTTGGTGATATGGTGCTGCTTGTGATAGACAACATACTGAGAGTTGTACTTGGTGATATGGTGCTGCTAGTGATAGACAACATACTGAGAGTTGTACTTGGTGATATGGTGCTGCTAGTGATAGACAACATACTGAGAGTTTTACTTGGTGATATGGTGCTGCTAATGATAGACAACATACTGAGAGTTTTACTTGGTGATATGGTGCTGCTAGTGATAGACAACATACTGAGAGTTTTACTTGGTGATATGGTGCTGCTGGTGATAGACAACATACTGAGAGTTTTACTTGGTGATATGGTGCTGCTAGTGATAGACAACATACTGAGAGTTTTACTTGGTGATATGGTGCTGCTAGTGATAGACAACACACTGAGAGTTTTACTTGGTGATATGGTGCTGCTAGTGATAGACAACATACTCAGTTTTACTTGGTGATATGGTGCTGCTAATGATAGACAACATACTGAGAGTTTTACTTTGTGATATGGTGCTGCTAGTGATAGACAACACACTGAGAGTTTTACTTGGTGATATGGTGCTGCTAGTGATAGACAACATACTCAGTTTTACTTGGTGATATGGTGCTGCTAGTGAAAGACAACATACTGAGAGTTTTACTTGGTGATATGGTGCTTCTAGTGAGAGACAACACACTGAGAGTTTTACTTGGTGATATGGTGCTGCTAGTGATCGACAACATACTGAGAGTTTTACTTGGTGATATGGTGCTGCTAGTGAGAGACAACACACTGAGAGTTTTACTTGGTGATATGGTGCTGCTAGTGATCGACAACATACTGAGAGTTTGACTTGGTGATATGGTGCTGCTAGTGAGAGACAACACACTGAGAGTTTTACTTGGTGATATGGTGCTGCTAGTGATAGAAACCATACTGAGAGTTGTACTTGGTGATATGGTGCTGCTGGTGATAGACAACATACTGAGAGTTTTACTTGGTGATATGGTGCTGCTAGTGAGAGACAACATACTGAGAGTTTTACTTGGTAATAGGTTGCTGCTAGTGATAGAAACCATACTGAGAGTTTTACTTGGTGATATGGTGCTGCTGGTGATATACAACATACTGAGAGTTTTACTTGGTGATATGGTGCTGCTAGTAAGAGACAACACACAGAGTTTTACTTGGTGATATGGTGCTGCTGGTGATAGACAACATACTGAGAGTTTTACTTGGTGATATGGTGCTACTAGTGATAGACAACATACTGAGAGTTTTACTTGGTGATATGGTGCTGCTGGTGATAGACAACATACGGAGAGTTTTACTTGGTGATATGGTGCTGCTAGTGAGCGACAACATTCTGAGAGTTTTACTTGGTGATATGGTGCTGCTGGTGATAGACAACATACTGAGAGTTTTACTTGGTGATATGGTGCTGCTGGTGATATACAACATACTGATAGTTTTACTTGGTGATATGGTGCTGCTGGTGATAGACAACATACTGAGAGTTTTACTTGGTGATATGGTGCTGCTAGTGATAGACAACATACTGAGAGTTTTACTTGGTGATATGGTGCTGCTAGTGATAGACAACATACTGATAGTTTTACTTGGTGATATGGTGCTGCTAGTGATAGAAACCATACTGAGAGTTTTACTTGGTGATATGGTGCTGCTAGTGATAGACAACATACTGAGAGTTTTACTTGGTGATATGGTGCTGCTAGTGAGCGACAACATACTCAGTTTTACTTGGTGATACGATGCTGCTAGTGATAGACAACATATTGAGAATTTTACTTGGTGATACGGTGCTGCTAGTGATAGACAACATACTGAGAGTTTTACTTGGTGATATGGTGCTGCTAGTGATAGACAACATACTGATAGTTTTACTTGGTGATATGGTGCTTCTAGTGATAGACAACACACTGAGAGTTTTACTTGGTGATATGGTGCTGCTAGTGATCGACAACATACTGAGAGTTTTACTTGGTGATATGGTGCTGCTAGTGAGAGACAACACACTGAGAGTTTTACTTGGTGATATGGTGCTGCTAGTGATCGACAACATACTGAGAGTTTTACTTGGTGATATGGTGCTGCTAGTGAGAGACAACACACTGAGAGTTTTACTTGGTGATATGGTGCTGCTAGTGATAGAAACCATACTGAGAGTTGTACTTGGTGATATGGTGCTGCTGGTGATAGACAACATACTGAGAGTTTTACTTGGTGATATGGTGCTGCTAGTGAGAGACAACATACTGAGAGTTTTACTTGGTAATAGGTTGCTGCTAGTGATAGAAACCATACTGAGAGTTTTACTTGGTGATATGGTGCTGCTGGTGATATACAACATACTGAGAGTTTTACTTGGTGATATGGTGCTGCTAGCGAGAGACAACACACTGAGACTTTTACTTGGTGATATGGTGCTGCTAGTGATAGAAACCCTACTGAGATTTGTACTTGGTGATATGGTGCTGCTGGTGATAGACAACATACTGAGAGTTTTACTTGGTGATATGGTGCTGCTTGTGATAGACAACATACTGAGAGTTGTACTTGGTGATATGGTGCTGCTAGTGATAGACAACATACTGAGAGTTTTACTTGGTGATATGGTGCTGCTGGTGATAGACAACATACTGAGAGTTTTACTTGGTGATATGGTGCTGCTGGTGATAGAAAACATACTGAGAGTTTTATTTGGTGATATGGTGCTGGTAGTGAGAGACAACATACTCAGTTTTACTTGGTGATATGGTGCTGCTAATGATAGACAACATACTGAGAGTTTTACTTGGTGATATGGTGCTGCTAGTGATAGACAACACACTGAGAGTTTTACTTGGTGATATGGTGCTGCTAGTGAGAGACAACATACTCAGTTTTACTTGGTGATATGGTGCTGCTAGTGATAGACAACATACTGAGAGTTTTACTTGGTGATATGGTGCTGCTGGTGATAGACAACATACTCAGTTTTACTTGGTGATAGGGTGCTGCTAGTGAAAGACAACATACTGAGAGTTTTACTTGGTGATATGGTGCTTCTAGTGAGAGACAACACACTGAGAGTTTTACTTGGTGATATGGTGCTGCTAGTGATCGACAACATACTGAGAGTTTTACTTGGTGATATGGTGCTGCTAGTGAGAGACAACACACAGAGTTTTACTTGGTGATATGGTGCTGCTAGTGATCGACAACATACTGAGAGTTTGACTTGGTGATATGGTGCTGCTAGTGAGAGACAACACACTGAGAGTTTTACTTGGTGATATGGTGCTGCTAGTGATAGAAACCATACTGAGAGTTGTACTTGGTGATATGGTGCTGCTGGTGATAGACAACATACTGAGAGTTTTACTTGGTGATATGGTGCTGCTAGTGAGAGACAACATACTGAGAGTTTTACTTGGTAATAGGTTGCTGCTAGTGATAGACAACATACTGAGAGTTTTACTTGGTGATATGGTGCTGCTAGTGATAGACAACACACTGAGAGTTTTACTTGGTGATATGGTGCTGCTGGTGATAGAAAACATACTGAGAGTTTTATTTGGTGATATGGTGCTGGTAGTGAGAGACAACATACTCAGTTTTACTTGGTGATATGGTGCTGCTAATGATAGACAACATACTGAGAGTTTTACTTGGTGATATGGTGCTGCTAGTGATAGACAACACACTGAGAGTTTTACTTGGTGATATGGTGCTGCTAGTGAGAGACAACATACTCAGTTTTACTTGGTGATATGGTGCTGCTAGTGATAGACAACATACTGAGAGTTTTACTTGGTGATATGGTGCTGCTAGTGATAGACAACATACTGAGAGTTTTACTTGGTGATATGGTGCTGCTAGTGATAGAAAACATACTGAGAGTTTTACTTGGTGATATGGTGCTGGTAGTGAGAGACAACATACTCAGTTTTACTTGGTGATATGGTGCTGCTAATGATAGACAACATACTGAGAGTTTTACTTGGTGATATGGTGCTGCTAGTGATAGACAACACACTGAGAGTTTTACTTGGTGATATGGTGCTGCTAGTGAGAGACAACATACTCAGTTTTACTTGGTGATATGGTGCTGCTAGTGATAGACAACATACTGAGAGTTTTACTTGGTGATATGGTGCTGCTGGTGATAGACAACATACTCAGTTTTACTTGGTGATATGGTGCTGCTAGTGAAAGACAACATACTGAGAGTTTTACTTGGTGATATGGTGCTTCTAGTGAGAGACAACACACTGAGAGTTTTACTTGGTGATATGGTGCTGCTAGTGATCGACAACATACTGAGAGTTTTACTTGGTGATATGGTGCTGCTAGTGAGAGACAACACACTGAGAGTTTTACTTGGTGATATGGTGCTGCTAGTGATCGACAACATACTGAGAGTTTGACTTGGTGATATGGTGCTGCTAGTGAGAGACAACACACTGAGAGTTTTACTTGGTGATATGGTGCTGCTAGTGATAGAAACCATACTGAGAGTTGTACTTGGTGATATGGTGCTGCTGGTGATAGACAACATACTGAGAGTTTTACTTGGTGATATGGTGCTGCTAGTGAGAGACAACATACTGAGAGTTTTACTTGGTAATAGGTTGCTGCTAGTGATAGAAACCATACTGAGAGTTTTACTTGGTGATATGGTGCTGCTGGTGATATACAACATACTGAGAGTTTTACTTGGTGATATGGTGCTGCTAGTGAGAGACAACACACAGAGTTTTACTTGGTGATATGGTGCTGCTGGTGATAGACAACATACTGAGAGTTTTACTTGGTGATATGGTGCTACTAGTGATAGACAACATACTGAGAGTTTTACTTGGTGATATGGTGCTGCTGGTGATAGACAACATACTGAGAGTTTTACTTGGTGATATGGTGCTGCTAGTGAGCGACAACATTCTGAGAGTTTTACTTGGTGATATGGTGCTGCTGGTGATAGACAACATACTGAGAGTTTTACTTGGTGATATGGTGCTGCTAGTGATAGAAACCATACTGAGAGTTTTACTTGGTGATATGGTGCTGCTAGTGATAGACAACATACTGAGAGTTTTACTTGGTGATATGGTGCTGCTAGTGAGCGACAACATACTCAGTTTTACTTGGTGATACGGTGCTGCTAGTGATAGACAAAATATTGAGAATTTTACTTGGTGATACGGTGCTGCTAGTGATAGACAACATACTGAGAGTTTTACTTGGTGATATGGTGCTGCTAGTGATAGACAACATACTGATAGTTTTACTTGGTGATATGGTGCTGCTAGTGAGCGACAACATTCTGAGAGTTTTACTTGGTGATATGGTGCTGCTGGTGATAGACAACATACTGAGAGTTTTACTTGGTGATATGGTGCTGCTGGTGATATACAACATACTGATAGTTTTACTTGGTGATATGGTGCTGCTGGTGATAGACAACATACTGAGAGTTTCACTTGGTGATATGGTGCTGCTAGTGATAGAAACCATACTGAGAGTTACTGGTGATATGGTGCTGCTAGTGAGACAACATACTGAGAGTTTTGACTTGGTGATATGGTGCTGCTAGTGAGAGACACACCTGAGAGTTTTACTTGGTGATATGGTGCTGCTAGTGATAGACAACATACTGAGAGTTTTACTTGGTATATGGTGCTGCTAGTGATAGACAACACACTGAGAGTTTTACTTGGTGATATGGTGCTGCTAGTGAGAGACAACACACTGGAGTTTGACTTGGTGAATGGTGCTGCTAGTGAGACAACATACTGAGAGTTTTACTTGGTGATATGGTGCTGCTCGTGGATAGACAACACACTGAGAGTTTTTACTTGGTGATAGGTGCTGCTGTGATAGAAAACCATACTGAGAGTTTTACTTGGTGATATGGTGCTGCTGGTGATAGACAACATACTGAGAGTTTTACTTGGTGATATGGTGCTGCTAGTGTGAGAAACCTACTGAGAGTTTTACTTGGTATATGGTGCTGCTAGTGATAGAACATACTGAGAGTTTTACTTGGTGAATGGTGCGCTGTGATATACAACATACTGAGAGTTTTACTTGGTGATATGGTGCTGCTATTGAGACAACACACTGAGAGTTTTACTTGGTGATATGGTGCTGCTAGTGATAGACAACATACTGAGAGTTTTTACTTGGTGAATGGTGCTGCTAGTGATAGACAACATACTGAGAGTTTTACTTGGTGAATGGTGCTGCTAGTGATAGACAACATACTGAGAGTTTTACTTGGTGATAGGTGCTGCTAGTGAGAGACAACATACTGAGAGTTTTACTTGGTGATTAGGGTGCTGCTTAGTGATAGAAACCATACTGAGAGTTGTACTTGGTGATATGGTGCTGTCTAGGTGATAAGACAACATACTGGAAGTTTTACTATGGTGATATGGTGCTTGCTTAGTGATAGACCACATAACTGAGAGTTTGTACTTGGTGATATGGTGCTGCTAGTGATAGACAACATACTGAGGTTGTACTTGTGTGATATGGTGCTGCTAGTGATAGACAACATACTCGAGAGTTTTAACTTGGTGATATGGTGCTGCTAGTGATAGACAACATACTCAGTTTTACTTGGTGATATGGTGCTGCTAGTGATAGACAACATACTGAGAGTTTTACTTGGTGATATGGTGCTGCTAATGCCAGACAACATACTGAGAGTTTTACTTGGTGATATGGTGCTGCTTGTGATAGACAACATACTGAGAGTTTTACTTGGTGAAATGGTGCTGCTAGTGAAAGACAACATACTGAGAGTTTTACTTGGTGATATGGTGCTGCTAGTGATAGACAACATACTGAGAGTTTTACTTGGTGATATGGTGCTGCTAGTGATAGACAACATACTGAGAGTTTTACTTGGTGATATGGTGCTGCTAGTGATAGACAACATACTCAGTTTTACTTGGTGATATGGTGCTGCTAGTGATAGACAACATACTGAGAGTTTTACTTGGTGATATGGTGCTGCTGGTGATAGACAACATACTGAGAGTTTTACTTGGTGATATGGTGCTGCTAGTGAAAGACAACATACTGAGAGTTTGACTTGGTGATATGGTGCTGCTACTGATAGACAACATACTCAGTTTTACTTGGTGATATGGTGCTGCTAGTGATAGACAACATACTGAGAGTTTTACTTGGTGATATGGTGCTGCTGGTGATAGACAACATACTGAGAGTTTTACTTGGTGATATGGTGCTGCTAGTGAAAGACAACATACTGAGAGTTTGACTTG